>NC_058131.1:319717508-319795887 GCF_016433145.1 Gracilinanus agilis
GAAGGAAGGAAGGAAGGAAGGAAGGAAGGAAGGAAGGAAGAAAGGAAGAAGAAAGGAAGGAAGAAAGGAAAGAAGGATTAAGTTCATATTATATGCCTTGGAGATAGTTGACATTATTTTCCTATTTTACTGTTGAGGAACTGAGTCAGACTGGGTAGTTAACTGACTTGCTCATAATCACACAACTAATAAGTGTCCAAGGTTAAATGTGAACCAAATTTGAATTTTCCTGCCTCCAGGCCCAGTTCTCTATTCTCTGGGTTACTTGGCTCTCTCTATGTTTGGCAGCCTCAGGGTTGTTATTCTTTGGTAGGCATGAGTAAAAGTGAACTAGCATGAACAGACTTTGAAATAGTGACAGTTAACAAATATTTATTAAATAGTTGCTGTGTTCTAGGCTTTGCTCTTTAGTCCTGGAGATACAAAGAAAGTTAAGAATACAGCCTCTGCCTTCAAGGAGCTAACATTCTAGTGGGGAAGACAAAATGCAAAAAATTGTATATTTTAGGGGGCAGCTGGGTTGCTCAGTGGATTGAGAGCCAGGCATAGAGACGGGAGGTCTCAGATTCAAATCTGGCCTCAGACCACTTCCTAGCTGTGTGACCCTGAGCAAGTCACTTAATCCCCATTGCCTAGCCCCTTACCACTCTTCTGTCTTGGAACCAATACACAGTATTGACTCCAAGACGGAAGTTAAGGGTTTTAAAAAAAAATTGTACATTTTAGATAGATGTAGTTGAAAGAAAAGTTAGTCCCAGAGATAAAGCACTAATAGGGGGCTGGGGGGGGGGCGTGGGGAGAGAGGTGCTACAAAAACTTCCTGTAGTAGCAAGATTTGATCTGAGTCTTGAGGGAGACCTGGAGGTGGAGGTGAAAAGGGAAAACATTACAGGCATGGAGGAAAGCTAGTGCAAATGCAGAATGAAGAGTATTGTCATGTGGTTTGTAGAATGTGTGGAGGAAAGTAAAATATAAGAAGACTAGAATGGTAGGAAATGCCCAGGTTGAGAACATCTTCAAATGCCAAACTGGAGGTAATAGGGAGCCAGTGGATATTATTGAGGAGAGAGATGCCAAAGTCAGATCTGTATCTTAGGAACTTCATTTTGTAACTGAGTGGGAAGTACATTGAGAAAAGGAGATCAATCCGAACGCATTAGATCAGAGAAGAAGTGATGAGCCTCTGCACTAGGGTGGGCAGTATAAGTGGAAATATGGGGCCCTATCTGATAGATATGTGAAGTTAGAAATGAGAAACTTTGGCAACAGATTGTGTATGTGGAGCATGTGAGAGATAGGAATTGAGGATGACAGAGATTTCTAGCCGGAGTACTGATCCAGCACACTAGCATTTGTCACACTATTTTCATACCTTTTACTTTCTCTATCTTTTTGACATCAGAAAGCACTATGTAGATATGTAGAGGGAAACAATATAATATATTTCTTGGCTGAGAAAGGGATTTTTTAAATTTATATTTTTTTTGGCTTATATATATGCACATATATATATGGATTATCACATAAACATTTCCTTATTATTCATTTTTAAGTGAATAATCATATTAAACCCCAAATCATACACCCAAATAAAAAGTGATAAATCATATTTTTCCATATGCATTTCTACTCCAACAGTTCTTTCTCTGGAGGTGGGTAGCTTTCCTTCTCATAAGTCCTTCAGAATTGCCCTGGATCATTGCATTGCTGTTTAGTAGTAAAGTCTATCACATTTGATTGTTCCACAATGTTGCTGTTATTGTGTACAACATTTTCTTGGTTCTGTGTATTTCACTTTGCATCAGGTCCTTCCAGTTTTGAGAAAGAGATTTTTAAAAGAGAAGTTACTTGGATAGAATGCCAGATTTTGAGTCAGAAAGACCTGGACTCAAATACCATGTTGGATGTCTAGTAACTCTGTTGAGTTACTTGATTGATGAAATTATAGACTCCTGATGCCTTGACATTTGTAGCTTTTATATTTTAGAAAGGTTTAAAGCTAGGCCTATTAACAACCTAAATCTAATCTAGGGCAAAATATAGTAGCCATGAGATTTCATCTGAGATATTTTTGGAAGATTTTTTTCTCAGTGAAATTCCAGCTTAAAATGGAAAATTCATTTTTGCATTTGTAATTTTTGTAGTGATAGAGGAGATCGGTCTTTGGTCTCTATACCTTTGGTATCACATGTATTTGAATTTTACAGAGTTTTGACATATATGCTGAAGTTGTTTCATTTAAAAATGTTTTTTGAAGAAAGTTTGATCCTGAGGAAAATGAGAACTTTTTTTTTGGTCAAATTTTTTTCTTTTGTTTAAATTATTGAGAGGATATGTTTATAGGATAAGGACATTAGTAGGACTAGGTCCCTAAGGACTTTAAAGTGAACATCCCTCCCTTTACCCTATTAGCTGTCTGAATAATATTCTTATTGGCCAAGAAAATTCCTTTATTCCTATATATAGTATTCTTAGGATCACAGTTAGAAGGAACCTTTGAATATAGAATATCCAACCATATAACAACCTGCAAGGTCTGTGATGGTTTGCAAATATCAGAGTAGTATCCTAGTGTCTTGGTACTAACCAAGATAAGGTCAAAGCTTTACCTATTAGAGGCCAGGATCCCAGCAGGCAGAATCTGAGTTCTGCTGGGCAGTAGATGAGGAACAAAACTAGAGTGCTGGTGAAAAATGGAGTATGTTGTGCATGGAATAGCAAGGAAGCAATATTATGGTTCGATTAGTAGGCTTGGGGAAAAGAATAATGTTCAAGAAGACCAGAAAGATAGGAAAGGGCCAGGTTATAAAGAGTTTAAAATGCCAGTTAAGGGAAAATATATTATATGCTTAACTTAATAAGACCTACTGGAGCTGAGGGAGGGGAGTAGAGGGGTGGGCTGTGACCTGATAACACTTGTGCTTTAAGAATATTACAAGTTGCTCAGGACCACATGGAGAATGCTTTTGGCAGAACTTTCCAGGACCCTGCACTTTCTTAATTCTAGTCCTAAGCAGTCTGCTCTGTGTGAACTAGGTAGTGATTTATCTTTAAATAGAAGACATCCTCTTTTAAAATAGCTTGAAGGTTATTACAGACAGCACAGCTCAGATATGGCTAGTGTACAGATACAGTAATTTAGACTATTTTGAGAGAAATTTTCCTTTGTTATTAATTCTAATCCAAGTTCATTTTAATGTTGGGTTTCATTTTTTTTTAAACAGTGGAACAATTAATGTAATCCCACTCTAACAATGTTAAAGAATAGGATATTCTCAATTGAATTATGTAGAGGTATATACTCTGGTAGGGGAAGCCAAAGTGTTTTCTGCTTCATTGGGTAGATGATTAGATTGATGTGAGTTTCTTTCTTGAATGATAGAACTGGTTTTAAAACTAAATGAAGCGAGCATCATCAATCCAGTTAGCATTGATAACTCATTATTAATGGTTGGAAAAGGACTACATTTGTAATCTGATCTTTATTTCATCACCCTGACAGATTTGGATTTAGTTAAGGCAGGCTTGTTTCAACTTAGACCCAAGTCTTAATGCCATAAAAATGTGCTCACTGTTTTATCCTGAAATTTGTGAGCTGAAAAGGATTGAGAGCAAAGCAGATTCATGAAAGGGACACAAATGTAATGTTTATAACATTTTAATTAATGCATTTTTAAACTAATGATGCTTTTCAACTAAGATAAACTAGAAACATTTTGTTTGTCATGTGGGGTTATCTAGGTGACTTTGTGCCTTTTTATGTGATGGGATCTTAAAAAAAATGTTTGCTGACTTCCATGACCTCTTGAATTTATCTGGGCATATGTTTATATGCTCTGACATTTTTTGGTTTCATGTTCAACTCTTCTGTCTACTAAGGACTCTTCTAGGTCTCTCTGACATTATACAATCCTATGTTCTAATATTCAGTTTTATGTTCTAACATTCTATGTTTTAAAGCTACTAGTCTAATGTTTGATGTTCTAACTTGCTGCATTCATGCATCCCATTTGAGGCCAACATTCTGTGTTTTATGGTATGATTCTCTGTGGTCCAGCCTTCCTTCTGGCACTAACATTTTCTGACTCTGATACTTTTAACTGAGGGAAGATTTTCTTGTTCAAAGAATGAGGAGTTTTGAAGTACCACTCCACCTTTCCCTTCTCTGCTCTATTTAATGTTGCATACCTACTGATTTCAAAAAGACATTTAAACTAATAGTTTACTTTGATTAATTGATAAACGGGGGATGTGTAAATAAAGATAAGCACAGTGGTGTCAGAAAACCCTGAAAACAATATAACTTGAAACTGTTACAGTTTGATGCCAAAATAAATTGGTGACAAACAGCAACTTTCATAAAAAACTTAAGCAAATAGATGTTTTAATGGAGGAAAAGATTGTGAATACATTCAGAAAAAATGATCTCTGAGAACGATTGGCTTTATCTCTTTCTTGTTATTGGACCTATTGATGTTGGGAAACGGTTCCTAATCCCAGACCCCTCTGTTCCTAGGTAACAGGCAAAAATGGTGCCAGCAGAAGTGGTCCTGCCAGGCCAAACCCATGTGGTTTGGTGTTATTCAGTCTGATCCATATGGTCATGCTGAAGATGGTCCCTCGAGGGGTGTTAACACTCAGCCATGCAAACTCCTCCCTCCCTTTGGAGCTTTGCTGCTGGGCCCCTGCTGCTTGCCCATGTGTGAATCTTGATTAATTTTTCATTTTTAATGAAGTTTGATCATGTTTATTATTTCACATGATTGACTGCCCAGTCCTCCTCCCCATGTAATTGATAAAGCTCATATTTCTTCATCTGTCTCAGATTTCTTCAGGGGTAGAGTTGTAAGATTGGGCGCTTGTGGTTAATGTTAGATTTATTGCTCCCATTAGATGTATAAATTATCTCTTTTTCTCTCCACAGGAAGTTCTACAGACTTTGACCAAGTTTTGTTTCCCCTTCTGTGTGGACAGGTAGTGTTAGATTTTTAAACTTTACAAGAGAGAAAAAAAAAAAAACAACACTTGTCAATAAAACTGCTATGGAGAATGAAAACCATGCTATTTGTAACATTCTGTCTGTTTAACTATGATTTAAAGCACCTATGTGCCAGGGAGAGTTGCAATATCCTCTTTCCTGGGGTTTTTATGGGCACCATCAAAAAGTTTAAAAGTTCGAACTGTGCATTGGTGGGGCAGTGTGGGATAGTGAGAAGAGACCTAGGCTGGGAAGCAGGAGATCTGCAACTGATTCCTTAGCTAATGTGCTCTGTGACCTTGGTCCAGTAGTTTTCCTTCTGTAAGCTTCAATTTCCTCATCTGCAAAATGAAAAGGATTAAATTATGGGATCAACAATACTAATGGAGAAGCAATGGTCTAGTGGCAAGAGGTCATAATTTGGAGTCAGAGGACCCAGGCTTAAAATTCTAGCTTGGCTACTTTATCATTGGGACCTTACATAAATCACTTAATCTCTCAGAGATTTCTGGGAGGCTCAATCTATATTGATACCTCATCTATAAAATGAGAATGCTGGATTATGTAATCTTTAAGACCATCAAATTCCAAGCCCTATCATTTCATTATTCTTATAATAATAATTCACATTTACACACCTTTAAGATGCCCACATTTCCATCTACATTTCATATTAAAAACACTGAAGCAATACTGGTAGGATTATTATCCTCATTTTACAAATGAGGAAACTGAGACCCAGAAGTTAAATGATTTGTCCAAGTTCACATATCCTGTGAGTGTCAGAGTCAAAACTTGGACCCAGGTCTTTCTGATTCCAGGCCCAGTACTCTTTCACTGTACTATGCTGCCTTTCATAATCTCTTCAATAAAAAAATTTAAACCAATGAGTTAGCATGGTTGGAGTTTAATCTCTTGCTATTTATTCTTTGTATGTATTATATTAAGCATGTATACATGTTATAGAAATTCATGCACTTTGAATATAGCATATATGTGTGCATGTTTATTTGTGTGTGTGTGTGGAGAGAGAGAGAGAGAGAGAGAGAGAGAGAGATTATATGTGTGATTAGTAAATATCAATTATTAATATTAAAAATGATAAAGGCTGGTATAAATATATAAATTAGTATTTTAATTAAAGCCATGTTTATAGATAAAGTTATCAGACCATGCGCTTGTAAGCATTCAAAACTGCCGCCTCCATTACTGTCTCCTGTTTCCTGGCCAAGAGCCTACTCGCAAAGAGGCCACTCCCTCCTAACCCAGGAGATTTTAAACCCTCTCTGAGTCGACATAGACCTCCCCATGCCCCAAAGACCCGGAAACGGAAACCAGTTGGACCATGTTGGATCACGGGAAATGTAGTTTTGATACATTTCCCTTGTCCATAGAAATATATACACTTTTTAGATGGCATTTTCCAAATTTCACTTTTACACATTTGAAGTTCCATTTAAAGATACTTGATTATACTCCTGATTGATATGATATGTCATATAGTCTCAAGTAGTGAACAGGGCACTTGATTTACAGTAAAGTTACTTGGTTTCAAGTCTTTAAGCTCTGCTTCCTACTAATTATATATAACTTTGTGCAAATCACTTTCTCCTCACCTGTTTACATGAGGAAGTCATACTCAATGATCTCTAGGACATCTTCTAGTTGTGACATATTCCATGATTTGTGTCACATTGCTGAGTCATATTTGGATCTTGATTGGATGCCTAATTTAGTTCAACAAAGGACCTCCTCTGTGCATAGCATTGTGCTTGGTGTTGGGGATACAAAGGTGAAACGACACAGGCACTGCCCTCAATTAGCTGGTAGTCTACTAATGGAGGAGAGTAAGACATTTGAGTGTGGTCAATACAGATGAGACATTCAAGCAAAGGACCATGAAAGATTTTAAGAAGAAGGGTATATTCCCACATTAGAGAAATTAGGTAAGGACTTTTAGGCCAATCATTGTATAAGTAGTCAATTTTAAATGATAAATGTCCCTTCATTTTAAGATGGGTAGATTATATATAGAGCAAAACAAATTTTTCTTCCTTTTCATGTGTCTCCTAAAGAGGCCAAACAAATTGCATTTGCTTGTTGGCATTTATTTGACACAAGTTTTACATCTATTTGTGTTAATTAATGATATATGAAACAACAGAACATCAGTGGAGCAGGAATTTTAAAAAATTAAAAATTTGTGGGATTTTTAATGAAGAAAAACAATTTCATCAGGCTCAAAGGGAGATCTGTTTTGGATAGATTTGATTTTTCCCCCATGGTTATTATTTTTAAATGAATCTTTTAAAACTATTGGCTGCATATGGCATTGTGAATTGAGCACTGATCTTGGAATCAAGATGGTGTAGTTTAAAATATCCCGTCTGACGTTTTCTGACTATGTGGCTATGGGTAAATCACCCACAGCTTTAAGCAATTCTTAGGATTTTTTGTTATAGGTCATGATCTGTGTTGGTACATCCCACATAGATGAAAACATGGGTCCTTGGGGTATTTTTAAACTAAGAGAAGAGTAGTGTGGTGCAGTGGACAAAACATTTGACTTCGATTCTGGATACCCAATTCTATCCATGGTCCTGCCACTGTATTACTTTGTGGCCTTGATTGTCAATTTACTTCTCTACACCTCTGAATCCATCTTTAAAATGAAGTTAGACTCTATAATCCCTAAAGGCCTTCTGGCTCTTACAGTCTATATTCTAATATTTTATGATACAATATTTTAGGTTCTAAGGCCTCTTACTATAACATTCTGGATCTTAATATTTTATATTCTAATTTCAGAGTGCTACTAAGTCCTTCATAGGTATGATTTGGAGACAGAAGTGTTATTCTAGCAATATATTTTAATTTTTTCAGTATATGATAGCTTTCTTTTACTGAGATCTCTTACCTTAGAAGTGATTAAATTTCCTTCTTGACAGAATAACATATTTTGGGAAACTTAGAAAGAACATAGTATTTGATCTTTCCTTCTGTTCTTAGATTCTAACTTTTACAAAATTTAATCTTGTTTAATTTAGTCTAGTTTAGACTAGATATTACTAAACCAGTTCCTTCTCAATAAATACAAAGACTTAAATGAAAGGATTTTCTTCTTAGGTATGTAATGCAGGGTTTCTTGCATTGCAATATTACCCTAGGCAATCCTGTCAGTTATCAGAATGGAATTCTGGGGTGGCATGTGCCAGATGCCACGTGCTAACTGGCAGTTGGGCTGTGACTATATAAGGCCCTGCAAGCCCAACCTTGGGGTTCTGTTTTCCCTTGATCTCACCCAGTCAACTTGCTATCCCTGACCTTTTCCCCTGGGCCCTGGGGTGGTGAAGGGAGGTGAATCATGGGTAGGAACTTAGATAGTATAGCCTAGTGGTTAGGGCCATCTCTAGAGCAACTCAACAACATCATTGTTCAAATAACACCAAGCCAGAGTCTAGTTATCTCTGACTGATGGCTGGTTGCCCTCAGCCTGTCAAGACACTTTAGGTCCTTTGCCAACACCTGCCAGTTGCCTCTAGCAACAGCTTAGCAAACCTAAGCCCTCTTTCCTTAGTTTTTCCCTTTCTAGTTCAAATGAATCCTTTAGCCTTAATCTTTGAATTCCTGTGATTATTCTAACACCTTCAAAGCTAAGGAGACTAAGAGGAGGACAGAATTTTGAGAAGTAGGGGTTACTGTGGAAGTGAAAGCTAGGCCTCCATTGTTAGGAGGAAGTTGAGCCACGGTTTCCTGCTGGGTTCTGCTCTCACCCAATAGGGAGTCAGTTACCTCAGCAGGGAGGGGCCACCAACTCAACATCTTAAAGGAGCCTGCAGCTAGCAGTGGAGATTCACTGGGCAGCTCAGCTGAGGCTGCTCCCCTCTGATTACATCAACTCCAATCACCAGCTAGTTTAATTACTGGCTCCTAGGCCCCTAGTGACTCTCATTACCATCTCCTCTTATTCCCTTATTACAGGTATCAGTAATGTAATTTGTACTGCAAAGGAATATTTTAGCTCAATTTATTCCTGCTCAGAGTCTAAGCAGGTGTTGGTTTTATTTTTGTGGGACACAGATATTCTAGTAAGGTCAAAGAACATGCTCTAGTCAATTCTGTTAAAAAGAGAAGTCTTTCTAGTCATTTTTGCATGCTTCTTACTTTTATACCGCTGAATAGTAGTACAATTTATTTATTAGTATAAGAAAGGAAAGATTGCTCAATCACTGTTAAATGGACAAATGATAACTTGTAAGAGATCTTAATTGTTCAAAGAATATTAGAGTAGGAATGGACCTTAGAACATAGGATATTAGGGCTGGAATGGAATTTATTAGAACATAGCATGTCAGAGCTGGAAGGGGCCTTAGAAATCATCTATGCTAATACCTCCTATGTTATAGGTGGGAAGTTGGGATCTGGGAAGATATTTTGTTGGAAAGAAGTTATTGGTAGATTAGAATATGTAACTGAATCCTTTCAACTTCTTCATATTGTTATTGTCTACCATGCTACGTACAATACAGTTTTTTTCAAATATAAGAATGCTTGACCTGTGAAAGAGGTATTAGTCTTTTTTTGCTTGATCCTAGAGGGAAAAGCTGAGAGCAATGGATAGGGAGGCAGATTTAAGTGTTAGCAAGATATTTCTAACAGACGTAGTTGTCCTGCCTGGAATAGGATGTCTCCTTGGTTAGTCATTTTCCCATTATTAGAAACATTTAAAATGAGACTAGATATCCACCTGTGGATGTATAGAAAGGGTTCAAAATTTGGGTAAGTGAGAACTAGACGACCTGTGAGATCCCTTCCTGCTCTGAGGTCCTATAAAATTGCCTTTTAATTCAAACATCTTGGAACTAGGGAATTATAAGTTTTGTATAATCAAGCACCTTCTACAATACCTTCCACTTAGGAGTCTAAGAAATATTTTTGAATTAAATCTTGCTTGTTATTTTAAGATTTTTCTATTTAGAACTAAGAATTTTGCAAATATTATTTCTTGAAAATATATAATTTTTGCTATTTTTATTATTTATTATCTTCACACTGATTCTCTGAAGCAGATCAGTAGAAGTAACATTTGCCTCTTTTGAAAAAAAATGGTCAGAGAAATTATGTATCTAAGAAAAATCCTTCAGTAGTTTTTGAACATATTGTGTATAATCATTACTATTTTAAATGCAGAACACATGACCCCCTTTCCCCAAAGAGCTTAGACTGGGCTAATAGTGGATTATTCAGTTCAAGTAATAATCATAACTAACAATTATAGCCCTTTGAGGTTAGCAGCATGTTTTATATCCTTATAACAACTCCACAAATATCTTTGAAGCTGCCATTCTTTAATGCAGGCTTCTTTGCTGAGTACCTGAGGTGACAAAGAAATAAATAAGACGGTTAAGGAGTTCTCTACCTTTTGGAGTTCACAATCTAGAAAGGAGATGGGACTCATAATTGTAATAACACATGAGACATGATAAGTGCATGAGAGAAGTACACATGTGATATTGGTGAGCTAAAGGGAGGAGTATCATTTCTAACAAAAGGAGTGAGAGAAGGCTTCATGGAAGATGCAGGTAGTATTTGAATTGGATTTTGAAGAACAAGTAGGAAGTTTGTAGGCAGAGATAGCAGAGAGGATATTTCAGATACGGGGAACCACACAAGCAAATATATTATGATGATAAAGTATGTAATATGCTCTATGAGAATAAAAAGAGATGACTAAGCAGCCTTGTTTGATTGGAGTTTGGAGTATATGAAATGGAACAGAGGATAAACTGGGAAAGGCACAGATCTAAGCTAGGTTGTAGAAAACCTTAAATGCTAGGCTAAAGACTTTGGATTTTTATTTAATCTACAGATAGTTCTATATTAAGCCAGTCCTGCTTAACAACCCAGGGACAGTGGAAGAAAAGAAAAGTAGCTTTCACGTGGGATTTAGTACATTGGCCCACATATAACTGCTCCATAAATGTTTGGTGATGATGACTTGGCTAACATGGACCTTGTCTCTCATGTGATACCTGGAATCCAACTGTTTCAACCACATGGTCCATGCCTCTGCATTCCATTTATATACTATACCTGGAAGCTTCTTCAGGATTTAATGAAATGCTTCTGGAGGAGACAGAAATAACCAACACTTGGCAGGCAGCATGAAGGTTAGATTCTGTGGTTTGAATAAACATTGATTTTCTTCCTTGTTCTTCATGTTGACATGGACTTTGGAGATACATTACAAGGTATAAGATAGTATGGACTTTATCCTTAAAAAATAGTTTTTGGAGATATTCCTATTTTGGTTTTGGTTCTTTTGACTTGCTGAGAATATTATTCAGAATTTCTGATCTCCTTGTGACATCTATAGAATTGTTTAAAACTTTATGAAGAAATTTTATCCTGAGAAATTGTGAAAGTTGAGGGATTGAGAGTGAATGAATTTAGTACAAGAGTGAAGTTGTTGATTCTGCTTCTAACTGCCACTTTTGATGTTGTTGTCCAGGCATTTCAGTTGTTTCCCATCTTTGTGACTCCATTTTGGGTTTTCTGGGCTAAGATAACTGGAATAGTTAGCCTTTCCTTCTTCATCTCATTTTACAGGTGAGGAAATTGAGACAAATGTGGTTAAGTGACTTGCCTGAGGCCACACAACTAGTAAGTGTCTGAGGTTGGATTTGAACTCAGGTAATCCTGATTCTAGGACTGGCATTCTGCATCCATGGCTCCACTTAGCTGCCCTAGCTCTTCCACTAACTGAGGTTAATTTTACGTTTTAAATAAAATGACAGGTTTAGACTTAAAATGATCTGTAAGGTCCAGTTAGTTACTAACCAATCTTTGTTTAAAGATCTCTCCCAGTTCCACTGTGTCTGTATCTCAAAGGTCTTTTTGAGCTTTAAATTTTTATTATTTTTCTATGTTGTATGTTAGTTTTATGTTCTAAAGCCCTTTGAATTCTGACATTCCTTTTTCTGTCTTAAGGTATCTTTTAGCTCTAATTTTCTATGTTCTATGTTCTCAACTTCTGTGTTCTAAGGTCCTTTATGCTCTAACATTTTATGATGATTTGATTATTGTAAGACAAAGAATTGAAGGATACATATAAACATAGGAATGCTATTTTAAAATAAAAGGAATCAGATCCTTTTCACAAAGTAATCATCATTGAGAAATCTTCTTATATTATTAGTCTATGTCAACAAGTTGAAAGATTTGCAGAAACCTTTAAAACCTTTGACAGGGACTTCCTGACTGTAAGTTTTCCAAAGAGAAATATCTTAAACTATAATAGTTTTGAACTTTGTCTTTTGGTGATGTGTTTGTTACCCAGTTGTTCATTATTGTACAACAGACTAGTTAAAGTAAGTATCTCTGTAAGCTATAGAAGAAGCTTGTTCCCATAGGAGGAAAGATAAACCAAACAAAGAACTTTTAGGAACATAAAATTTCTGAGCTAGAAGGAACCTTATAGGCCCTTTGGTCCAATCCATTGATTTTTTTTTTTTAAGCCCTTTCTGTCTTAGTATCATTCTGAGACAGAATTGCTACAAGGGCTAGGCAAATTAGGGTTAAGTGACTTACTCAGGGTCACACAGCTAGGATGTATCTGAGGTCATATTTGAACCCAGGTCCTCCTGACTTGAGGCTTGGTTCTCTTATCTACTGAACTATCTAGTTACCCTCAATTCACCGATTTTTTTTTTTTATGGTAAGGAAACCAAAACCCAGACAGGAATGACTACTCTTTGAAGGTTGCATAGTTAGTTAGTCATGGAGCCAAAACTGGTACCCATGTCTCCTGATTCCAAGTTTAGTATTCTGTTTCCTGTACTATGTATGATTCTATAATTCTTCTTGTCTTGAATAAATGAATGAAAGAATGAATCTTTTTGAAGTCCCAGATAACAAGGGAATAAAATTAGTTTTTCTTTGAACATTCTTGGTTTTATTATGACTGATATTTGTGAATAGAAAGGGGAATCTTCATGCAAGTCTTAGTTTCATTCCTCATTTTAGCTTGAGGACGGCAGTTAACTTTCTAGTCATGTTACCAAAATCAAATCACTTGAGCTTCAGTTTTCCCATTTGTAAAACGAGGATAATTTTTCTGGACTTTCTTTATAAAGATATTGAAGAAATACTTTAAAATTGTAAAGTCCCCATAGAGTTGTATGATTATTGTTCCTCCACTAAGAGGTTACTGTTGAAGTGTGGAGATGACCTTGGAATCTTAAAGGCAATGCCAAAAGAGAACAAGCTCCTGTAAGTCCTGCCAACCTTCAGTAGTGTGAGATCCATGTCCCTGGAGTTGCTAGTGCTTGCCTCTCTAAGTTTACTATGTATCCTTTGTATGGATCTTGTATATAACTACATGTTTTCTTCTCTGTTCGAATGTTTGATCCTTGAGGGCAGGACTGTTTTTGCCTTTTCATTATATCTCTAGAGTATAGTACTGAATATCTAGTGTTTAATGAATACTTGCTGATTGTTTAATTGATAGATTGTGTCTGTTTCCCAAGGACCTATCTCAGTTAAAGACGGATTCATTACAAGAACATTGACCATTAGGGAATGATTTTTTTCCCATCATAGCATATTGACTATTTATAAGTCCTGAAAAAATTGTGATCTTCACCAGTGGGAAAAGTGCCCATGCTGATGATGTTACAGAACCCTTGAAATATTTTTTTTATCAACTTTTATGATAATAACTTAGTTTTCTAAAACACTACAGTTTACAAAGCATTTTAACCAGGACCGCACAGTTACAACATGAAACAACATTTTAAGGCACCTAGGTAGTGTAGTTTGTATTATCTTCATTTGACCAGGAAGAAAACTGAGGCTTAGAGAAGGGAAGTCAGTTGTCCAAGGCCACACAGTAACAGAATTCAAAATTAGATCTAGATATTTTTGAATCCCCAAAGTCAGCGTTAGCCCATCTTATTGCTAAAACCTACTACTTACCTCTATAACCTGTTTTTTTTTTCTTTAAGGATTAAAAGACTGGTAATTAGGACAGTTCTCATTTATGTAATACCTTAAGGTTTACAAAGTAAGTTCACCCTGCAGCTCTATGAGGTTAGTAGGGCAAAAAGCATCATGTCCATGTTACAGTTGAAGGACTTGAGTGTCAGAGGGGAAAACTGACTTTCTTAATTATGTGACTATTAAATGATGGAGCCTTTATTTGAACTCTGGTCTTCTAACTTGAGGGCTAATATTTGCCTGCCTCTACATTTTGGGACTAAGGACTGAATGGATATTTTCAAGGCATCAAGTATTTCAATATGAAATGTTCCAACCAGGCCAACACCTAACCTTTTTGGAATACTAGTTGATGTTTATTTAAAACATCTTAGAACAAGAAACCCAGAGTTGAACTCACGAAGGTACATAATTTGTGAGTTCATAAAGCATTACTTTATAAAAATCTGGCATGTGTTTGTAACTTAGAATTTTTCTGACCTGTTGTGCAAAATAATTCAATCACAGGAGCCTTCCCTTCCCCTCCCCCAAGCGAGCCTTGCTTTCGTCCCCAATCACTTTAATTATGTGAGCTTGAATCTCGTTTCTCACACATCCTCAGCTCTCAACCTTGTTAAAATTAATCATATAATCCTTCTTTAAAACATAGTATTAAGTCACCATAGTAACATCGCATCCAAGCTTTATAGATAAAACATAACAGCCACAAGAAGGTAGCATTGGGTGTCCCCTCGACAGCTCTGTAACTTTTATAGAAATGTGTTTCTTCTCTTGGCTTGTTCAGGGTGGAGGATAGCATTACTTACACCTGTTTTATTACCATGTTCTTTTTAAATTGCCACCTTGTTTCTGTTCACATTCTTAGACTTGGCAGAAGAAAGTGTTTTCTTTTCCTCCTGAATTATTTTCCTAGCCTTAGTAAATGATCTCTGGACAATTTTTCCCTTTTAAATTAAAATAGGACCTCTCCCAGGAGCTTTGCCATGGGAAAATTTTGTTAAAGTGATGATGATAATGATGATGATGATGATAGTGGTGGTGATGGTGATATTGATAGTGATCATGGTGATGATGGGGTGGGGAATGGGATGGTGATCATCATACCTTTGGATTTCACATTATTTAGATGAAAAAGGGTTACAAAACACTTTCTTGCACATAATCACATTTGAGAGCCCTTCTAATACTTTCTAGGTATTACTAGAACCTTAGAAATAGAGGCAGAGAGGGGGGGCGGCTGGGTAGCTCAGTGGATTGAGAGTCAGGGCTAGAGAAGGGAGGTCCTGGGTTCAAATCTGGCCTCAGACACTTCCCAGCTGTGTGACCCTGGGCAAGTCACTTGGCTCCCATTGCCCACCCTTACCACTCTTTCACCTATGAGCCAATACATAGAAGTTAAGGGTCTAAAAAAATTAAAAAAAAAAAAGAAACAGAGGCAGAGGACCATATGATTTAGAGCTGGAAGTGTCCTCAGAGATCCTCTGGTCTAATCCTTCATTTGTAGGTGAAGAACCTGAAATCTTGAGATGGGAAAGTAATTTACCCAAAGTTACCTGGTAATAAGTAGTGAACTAGAATTCAGACCCAAATTCTGTGACTGCATTTCTAGGACTTTTCCTACTACCCTAGATGGAACTCTAGCTTTGTCACCAACTAAGCCATTTGAATATGGGCAAGGGATTTTCCTTTCTTAGCCTGTTTCATCATCTGTAGAATGGCCCTGCCTAAGACAGGTGAGAAGCACACTATGAAAACCTTAGAGCCTACAGAAATGGGAGTAGTTAACATTCTGCCTCACCGTTACCAAAGTCGTATACATATAACCCAGTAAACTGTTCCTATTCTCATAGTGCTTATGCTTCCCTTGTAAGACCCCCCCACCCCCAGCCCCACCAAGCCCCTCCCCGCTCCCCAACAAGAACACAAATAATGTTGTCCTAATTTTTTAAAATGAGAGAATCAAGGGTTAGAGAGGGGGAAGTGACTTGCCCAGAGTCATATGGCTAATATGTGTCAAAGATGAGATTTCAATCCAGATTCTAGTCTTTAAGCTTTTTTTTTGACTAGCCAGGTATCATTTCTATAATCATAAAGCTCGGTGTAAATGTGAGCTCTTATTATTATTTTTTAATATCACGACAATAACAAAGTAAGGTAGCTAGACAATCTTAGTACTATTATCTCCATTTGACTGATGAACAAACAGAGGTTCAGAGGAGCTCAGACTTGTTCAGTAGAGTTCCTACTTGAATGTTCCTGACTTAAGTTGTGGGTTCTGTCTACTAAACCACATCTGCTGGCAGAGATAGCAGCCAGGCCATTAGTGTTCATTGCTCCTGCATAACTGGCAGGCCTACAAACTGAAGGATTTGCTATATCAAATCCATTAAAGGTGCTCAGAAATTCCAATGACTCCTCGAATCTTGATTTACTCATGCATCTTTTACCTAGGCTTTTACAAGAGTTAGCTTTTAGAAGTCTTATATGGTGCTGAGGACTCAGCAGTAATTACAAGTGCTGGCTTTAGAAAAGGCCACTTCAACTGTTATTTACCATTTTCTCCTAGATAATGGTATTCATTTAATTTATAAAGTGAATTATAGTGGAGAGCATTTATGTAATCTTAGTAGGGAAATCAGACTCATTTTTGGGATTTTATGTAGGAAAAAATGGTTAAGTTTAAAAGCTCATAAATCCTACTGAAATTTTGAAAAAAAATCTATTTGTTAATGTTAAATTCTCATCAGAGACACCCATTGCATTTCAATAAGTATTTATTAGGCCTCTGCTGTCCTTGCAGGGCTCAGCTAAGGACTTTCATCTATGGGACAAGTCTCCTCTTAACTCTAAAGTTCCAATATTCCATGTTCTAAAGGATCTTTTTAGAGCTAATATTAGTAAATAATATTATTAGAATTTTTGTAACTATATGTGTGTTAATTTAAAAATAATTTTATTATATTTTATTTTTACAGTATAATTTATTGGTTGTGCGTTTGCCTTTTTTTAAAGAACAGACGTTGCATTCTAATTTATATGTACGATGTGCTTTTTATTTTTGCTTTAATGCAGTAAAAACATTGCTTTGTTTAATGCTTTCCTATAGCATTGTTTTTCACTGTCTTGGAAAGCAGCTTGCATTGTTAAACAATCTGGCTTTCCTGGGCTCCAAAATGAGCTCCTTTGGGCTTCAAAACTCTTACTTTGGAAAATGGCATTTGGGAAGGCAAATGCTCACCTTGTTTCTTGTGTCCTTAGTGGTTTTAATAAGTAGCCCTAAGCGTTTTGAGGCCATTGTTTAGAATCATATAATCATAGAACATGAAATGACGAGTGAGAGACCTACTTAGAGGGGAGGCTTGAAAAGAAAGAATGACAACTGGAAAGGATATTAAAACACATTTTATTTAGAACATCAGAGCTAGAATGGATCATAGAACATAGAATGTAAGAACTTGAAGGGGACTTAGAACAGAATTATAGAGCTTAATAGGATTGTTGAACATAGCTAAAATTTACATAGCATATATAAATATTTACATATACAGGATATCCCAAAAGTCTTCATGTATTTTCAAGTGATTAAATTTTGGAACTGCAGTAAGGCTTTTGGAATACCCTGTATTATTTCTATTTCATCCATACAACCCTCTGACATAGGTACACAGTTTCCCCCATTTTTTATAAATGAAGAAATTTAGTCTGAGAAGAGTTTAAGTGATTTGCCCAGGACCACAAAATTCATAAATATGTAAGATGGGATTTGAAATTGGGACTTCTTAATTCTAAGCCTAGCACCTATTTTAAGATTCCTCTTAATATAGAATGCTAGAACTGACAGAAACCTCAAAAATCATACATTCTAATCCCCTCATATTACAGATGAGGTGATTGAAACTCCAAGAAAGAAGATGACTTGCTTATGGTTATTCTACTAGTTAGTGGCAGAGCCTAAAATTGACTCCTATTTTAGGGCCAGTGATATATTCTTTTTCAAAGGTGGTCCCAGAAATTGACTTCCTTACTAATTTCCCTTCAGTTCTGGTGAAAAATGTAAATGTGCAAGTTCATTTAGAGAAGCATAGGTCCACTGAGAAAGGAAATGTTACAGGTTCAATGACTTGGTTTGATTAGATACTTTTTATCACTGAACTGGTTGCACAATTTATTTTTCTTTTGTTCTTTCTTTCCTGTAGCCTTACAGTGAGCCAAGTTGGCCAGAACTTCACATTCGTGCTTACTGACATTGACAGCAAACAGAGGTTTGGCTTCTGCCGCTTATCTTCGGGAGCTAAGAGCTGCTTCTGCATCTTAAGGTAAGAGGAGGTTGGGCTGTGGCTTATTGGCTTGCTCAGAGGGGCAGTATTGGGTCTTGTTTTGTTACAGATGTAATTTAAGTTTTCCAGCTGTTCTCCATCGTTCCCTATCTCTTCCCTGCAAGTCACTGCACTTTGGGCAAAAGATTTCAAAATATTGTTCATGCACTTTTAAGAGTAGGAAGATAATTTTCATTATTTATTTGTATTTTGTGTCTTGAATGGAGAAAAGAGTCAATGCCTTTAGGTCATGTGTGAAAGTTGGATGACATAGCTTGAGCTGATCGAGTTATCTTGAGCTGTCAGAAATTATCTTGTTAAGCTTCTTTTTAAACATTTTGTATATGCAGGATTATTAATAAACATGTGTCTGCATCTAAGAATTTCTTGCCAATGCTGGTCATGCCTTCCTCAGTTTCTACAGAAAATGCTTTTGGAGTTTAATGGTTGGTTATTGCTGCCCCTAGGAAGTCTTTCCTGATTTCTCCACACTTTCCCTTCCTTCCTTTTTGATGATTTCTCCTACCTCTACCTTTAATAGTAGTTTTTTCACTTCTATAATTTCTGATTATGATTTTATATTTTAGTTTAACTTGTGCCATATCCCTGATTACAATGTGATCTTCCTGATGGGAAGAGTTGTCTCTTACTTAAATATTGTATCTCACCTATAACTGAGCACAGAACTCTGCTTGTATTAAATATATTAGGCATTTTAATTTTTGTTGAAACCAATTATTTCATGTTCAGAGGGGACTGAGATAATACAATCAGTCAGGATATCATAGTAAGTTGGAAGGGACTTGGAGGACATAGTTCTACCCCTTCTTGAGTAAAACTCTATCCAGTTCATAATATTCCCTCTGGAGGTCTCCAAAAATGAGGAACCTTCCACTTCCAGACATAGTCTGTTACACTTTTTGAAAACACTAATTTTTCTGTATTTTGGCTTGAAATCTGCCTTTCTTCAGCTCCAACCTGTTGTTCTAGTCCTGTTTTTTTCTAGCCCACCAGACTGAATCTAATCCCTCTTCCACCTGATAGGTCTTCCCCCAAAACAACCAAAACCAAAAATACTTCAATAATAACAATAACAAAAGCTGGTGTTTATATAGTGCTTAAGGGTTTGCTTTGCAAACCTAGTTTCTCATGTAACCCTCACAGCAACCCTGAGAGGGAATGAGTACTTAAAGGGCCATCTCTGTTGTTATGTCTTGGTCCCATACCCCTTCTCCTCTTTTTCAGCCTACATAACCCCAGCAACTCCAATCCTCTGGACTGATTTTCAATGCTCTTTCCATCCTAGGCATCCTCCTCTATTCCTTAGATCTTTGTACCTAGCATTCCACTTGTTTGATGCTTGATTTCCTTCTTCCAGGATTGGTCAGAGTGAGTTCTGGGTGGAGGGGCTGTGTGGAAATTACATTTCAAAGCTGCAGGGTGTTCCTGAGGGAGAATTAAAGGTATCCCATACATACCACTCTCCATCTGCCTCTGTTAAATAGGTGTCAGAGGGGCCTGTCTCCTGTCTCTTGCTGCTAACGTGGAGCAGCACAGGTCAGGGGAACTTCAAGGTGCCCCTGACAAAACCCTGTTACTAAGGACTTGGACGTGAGCCTCTGAAATGAAAGGCCAGACTTTGGGTGAATTCCAGAAAGGGGATGTCTCTCTGGTATACCAATTCTCCCATTACATTTTATTTTTTCTTCCTTTCCCTTCCCCCTTTCTCCCTCAAGCACAGGCACATGTTACACTGGGGACAGGAAAAGTTGGAGCTTTCAGATCTCTTAACTTGAAGTGCTAGACATTTATGGTTTTCTGCATAGACTTCTCCCTTATCAGAAGTAGCATAGTATATTAAGAAGAGCATTGGACTTAGAATCAGAAGACCTTCCTTAAGAATTTGTCTCCTGTGTGACCACAGGCCACATATTACTTTCAATGAACCCCAATATCTTTATTTGGAAAAGAATTCTAGAATGGAAGTCAAGGGATCTGGGTCCCCCTCACCCCCCAATCATCTTACCTCATTACCATCAGGAAAAAGTCTTTGTACTCCCTACTTCTGAGAATTTTTATAAGGAAAGTGATTTGTAAAATTTAAGCATTATACAAAGGAAAGTGGTCCCCACCAATTCTCATCCTCCTCCTCTGAGTTCTAAAGGAAACAAGGGATTCTAAAAGGTAGAGGTGAGGAGGGAGTATATTTAAGGCATGGGCTCAGCCACTGAAAAAGCATGGAGATAGCTAGGCATGATGGCTAAGGCCTGTAATTGCTGTTGCTGGGGAGTCTAAGGATAGAAGAATTCATTGGCTCTGGAATTCTGAGCTGTAGTGTGCTATGGGGTGGAGGGTGGGATGTCATCAACATTGTTTGACATTAATATAATGGATCTCTGAGAGGAGGGAACTACCAGGTTACCTTAGTAGCAAACTAACCCTGGCTAGAACAAGCCTAAAGCTCTGGTGCTGATCAGTAGTGAACTGTGAGTAGCCTCTGTACTTTTGGCCTGAAGGAGATAGAGAGACCTGTCTTTAAGAAAAAAGAAAAAGAGGAAAGGCACGGCAATAAGACAGTGTCATATGCAAAAAATGTAAGTTGGCCAATTTTGCTGTAAGGTTAAAAACGTAGATTGAAATACAAAATAGAAGACCTTATATTTAATTATAGAGGCAATAGAAAGCCATTGGAGTCACATGGCCAAACATTCACATTAATTTTGGCAGTTCTATATGGAATGGATTGGAGAGTTAAGAGGTGAAGTAGAGAGACCAAATGAGACTATTGCAGTTATCTCAGGGTTGAGAGATGATGAACTAGGTTTGTGGCCATTTGAGTAGAGAAAGAATCAATGTTTAAGATGTTATAGAGCTAGAAATGACAAAATTGGGCAACTGAGTTGATAGGTGGAGTGAGAGAGAGTCAGGAGTAATACCGAGGTTTCAAACCTGAATGCCTAGAAGAGTGATGGTGTCCTTGTCAGAAAAATAGAAGTATGGAATAGGATAGGTTTTAGGAGAAAGATGCCTCTATTTCCAGTTTGAAATATCCAGTAGCAGTTAGAAATATATGCTTGATTCTTGGAGCTCAGAAGAGAGATCAGGGCTAGATGTTATCTATTTGAGAATTATTTACGTAGAGATTAGAAATCGATGGAAGCTATTAAAGTCCTTAAGTGAGTCTCTGGAGATTATAGAAGAGGGCCCAGAAAAGAGCTATGGGGAAGCATGTATCATTAGGGATTGGGATAGGGACAAAGAACCAGGAAAGTATACTTAAAAAAGGAATTATTAGATAGTAAGGAGGACCAAAAAACAGAAAAGTTATGAAAATCCAGAGAAGAGAGATTCTTAAGGAGGAGAGAGTTCCAGAAGGCAGAGACTGGGTATAAGTTGGAGAAAAAAATATCAGCAAATGTTCTTTGGGATGAAAGAATCTTTATTATGTAGAATGTTAGAACATAGACTGGGAGTTAGTAAAGCAAATAGAATTTTAGAACATAGAATCATGGAATGATAGGTATTTAGAACATATTTTTAGAATATACATTACTAGAGCTAAAAGGGAATTTAGAGATCTTATCTAGTCCATTATCCCTCACCTCCCCAGTCATTTTACAGAGGAAGAAACTTGTACAAAGGGAGGAAAGTCAAGAGATTTAGAGCTATAAGAGATCTCATAAATCAGAGTTAAGTTACTTGTCCAAAGTCACATAGCCAGAAAATAGCAGAACTGCTACTCAAATACAGGTATCCTGTCTCTAGATACATTGCTTTTTCTATGACAAATATAGGTACATATATTTGTGTGCATGTACACTTCTGTAGTATGTCAGGATGAAATTCACTGAATTTTTACATGAATATGCTTGGGTTTTTTTCTGGTGATTTTGGAAAACATTTCAGCATTATTTCTTTCTACAAAATCAATGTATTTGCTATTCGCTACATAACATTATTTTTACACCATAGGTAGGAAGATGAATAACCATTTAATCAATTGGGATATTGTTTTCTTAAAACTTTTAAAATGCGAAACAGTTTTGTCTAGTAATGAAGTTTCAAAATACCAAAATCATATATAACTAATTTTATGACTTTGGTTAAGTCAATTCTGTTTTCTGGGCCCTGGGGTCCTCATTTGTAAAATAAAGGGCTTGTACTAAATGTTTCTTATCCAGATTGAAAGTTCTGTATTCTAACATTTTGTGTTTTAAGTTTCATGAAATTATGACATCCTTTATTTTAGAAATTTAAAAAATCTGTAAGTTGATCTTCATTGTGCTCTCTCTTGGCAGACTTTTATTTATGGTTCAACAAGGTCATTTGATAGAGTTATGGTTGGTAGATAAGATTGATAAGACACTCCAAACTGGATAATAATATATTCAGCTTATTAAAGAGGGGAAAAGCAATAGCTACTCTGCTATTTCTGGAAAACTAACTCCAGTATTTTTTTTTCCCTGAAATTGTCTTAGAAAGTTGTACTGAGACTTTTGATTAGGAAACAGGCATAGGCTTATTTTCTATTTGTTAAATTAAACATGAATAGAGAGCATTTAGTGGATGATGAGATGGAATGATGTCCTGGAACTGGATCAGGTAGATGAAATATGAAAAAAATTGAATGTATTTATTATGTTTGTTTCCAGAAAATAGAATCAGGATCAAAGTTTGCCTATGGATACATATTTCATGATTAATAAGAGTATGTCTTTTTATAAAATAGTAAATTACTCACCAGAAAAAGTCTTTAAATAGAAGTTAGATGACCACTTATGAGGGATGCCATTGAAAGATTTGTAGGTGACAGTTGCACTATTATTATACCTGAGGTCTTTTCCACCTCTTAACATTCTGTAATATTTAGGTACATTTAAGCTCTAATATTTTCAATTGCAGGAGCTAACATTCTATGCTCTAAGGTCCCTTTAGGCTTTTACATTCTATTTTGTAAGATTGCTTCCAGATCTCATCTTTAATATTCTCAGGCCCCTTTAAGCATTAACCTTTCACATGCTAAAGTAGCTTCTAGTTTTAGCATTAAATTTTCTAAGATTCTTTCCAGAAATAACTTCTGTGTTCTAAGGTCCCTTTCCATTCTTATATCTAACATTCTGTGGTATAATTTACAGCAGTGGAGATTGATTTTCATTAATATTCACAATTTTAGCATATTAAAATATAATTTAAAATTTTCAAATTAAACTTTTTTTGGCTTCAGATTTGCTCAGTTTTCCACCCAGTTTCTCTCCATCCCTACAACTCTACCCCTCCCCTTCATTAAACATGTTTTTGTCCTGGACTTTTTATCCTTCTCCCTCTGTACTAGTTCATGTGATAATTTCATTAGCTCTCTGGATTGACATTATCTATCTATCTATCTATCTATCTATCTATCTATCTATCTATCTATCTATCAATTTATTCACTCATTCACGTATTTACTTATTCACCCATTTATTTATTCATTTATCTATCTAGGGATTCATCCATCCATTCATTCATTCATTTATTTTTCTGTTTATCTATTTGTCTATTCATTTATTTATTTGTTTATGATTCTCAGATCTACCTAACTTAGTCTCTCTGTTGACCTCCAATATATCTCCAACTGTTTATTGGACATCTTGAGCTAGATGTCTCATAGTCATCTTAAATCAACATATCCAAAACTGAACTCATTATCTCTCTTCCCAAATTTCCCCTTTTTCCTAACTTACCTTTTGCTCCCTATAGTGCCACCATCCTCCGAGTCACACAGGCTCAAAACCTAGGTGTTATCCACAACTCCTTATTTTGTCACCCACAATATTTAAACATTTTCCAAGTCCTATTGATTTCACTTTTGAAACGTCCCTCACTGCCTTCTCTTCTTTGACACTGCCATTACTTTGGTATTGGTCCTCATCACCTCACACCTGGACTGTTAAAATAGCTTTCTTTCCTGCCTCAAGTCTTTCTCCAATCTGATTCATGCCCCACTTGGCTGTCAAAGTGATCTTCCTAAAGTGCAGGTCTGACCGTGTCACCCCACCTCTACCCCTCACTCAGTAAACTTCAGTGGCTCCTTATTACGTCCAGGAACAAACTTAAAGTCCTGTTTGGCTTTCAAAACTCTTCATAACCTGATGTTCCTTTCCATACCATAGTACATCTTATTACCACCACCCTTTTCCTTATCCCTCCCTATATTCAATGGATTCTGTGATCTAGTGACATGGCCTCCTTGCTATTCCCTTAACAAGACACATCTTCAAGCAACAGCCATTCTCCTTGGCTATCCTCACATACCTAGAATGCTCTCCCTCTTCATCTCTGTCTTCTAGCTTTCCTGTCTTCCTTTAAATCCTAGCAAAAATCTCACCTTCTATAGGAAGCCCTTTTCAATCTTCCTTAATTATAATGCCCTTCCTCTATTCTAATTCATCCTGTATATAGCATTTTTGTACACAATTGTTTACATGTCCTCTCCCTCATTGGACTATGAGCTCCGTGAGAACAAAGAAGGTCTTTTGCCTTGCTTAGTATCCCCAGGACGTGGCACAATGCCTAGCACATAGGTAAACATTTAATAAACATTTATTGCCTGATGCATTGACATGGCCAGGAAAGAGTTGCTAAGGATGTATTAAAATATTCTCTTTGTTGGGGAACTACTTCCTATGAATCAGCAGAGGGAGTGCAAGATCCCAGAGCCTCATCTCTGTTGTTGTAGGGGTAGAATGGTTCATTCTTATAAATAACAATATTTCTTAATTTTTATTTTTAAAAGATTTCTTTTTCTATTTTAGTTCTCTTGGTCTTGAAGCCAATGTACCTGAGTTCAAGTACCTGTTATAATAATGCTTACTAGTTGTGCTACTACTCAGATCTTCAGTTTCCTTTTTTATAGACTCCTTTGATAAGGGAACTGAGGCACTGGTGAGAAATGATTTTGCCCAGATTAGCACAGGTAATAAGTAACATAATTGGGATTTTAGTTAAGGGCATTTGATTTTGAATCAAGGGCTCTTCAGTTTTAAATCCAGTGCTCTTGTCAGTGTTTCATAATGGATACAATTCTGAAATTTTCTGCAGGAGGATCTGAATTCAAACCTTGCATCTCATACTTACTAGCTATGTGATATTGAGTAAGTTAGTTAAACTCTTTAAGCTCAGTTTCCTAATTTATAAAATGTGGTTACCTGTAATATTAACCTCAGAAGACTTCTGTGAAGCTGAGATGATGTATATAAAACTCTTTGCAAACTTTAAAATAATATGCCAGCTATTATTATCACATTCATCCACACATTCATTCATATATATATATATATATATTCTCATTCATTTATCTATCCATCCACTTATTATATATTCACTCATTCATTCATTCATTCATTCATTTATTTGTTTATTTCCTTTCTAGCACTCTGTCATACTTGTGTTCCCTGCCTGCTTTCCTAGGTTTGTTGTGACGGTAGCACTTTATATATCCCAAAGTTCTCTAGAATGGGAATTGTCGTTATTCTCTCCTATTCACTGACACATTGATCTACAATCTAGGAAGTTTAATTTTTCTTTGTATAGCAGAAGATAGAATTAGGAACAAGAAAAAAGAAAAGGTTTCATGTCTTCAGCTTCCAGTTCTGTCTCTGCTAGTATTTTTTTAAAACCATTTGTAGTGTAGGAAAGAAATCAAAGGCTCTGTTTCCTCAGGCAGGTGCTGGATATATGTGCATGATGGCCCTTTCAGTAAAATAGAGAGGGATGTGGTGGTGGTGGTGGGGAGGAGGTAGTTGTGGGGATAGCACTAAGCTCCCTACCTAAAAAGCAGGTGCTGTTGAAATATTCCAGAAACAGAAGGAATCCTCCATCTCACTTTCAAGCCATTTATGATAGTCTTGCTGGAGGGCACCCTGCTATACAAACAAGCATAATCTAGTGTTAGAAGGGTCTGTCTGGCCTTTAGAGCTACTTTATCCCCATCCCCCAACAGCTCTGGAGAAATCAGGTTTTCTTCCCAGTGCCTTAAATTTAATTTGGGGAAAGCTGGGTCCCTCTTTCCATGAGGGAATTTTTTAGTCATTCAAGTGTTTCCTGCTACATTTGAATCTTTGTTTGATTTCTCTGCTCCCTTTAATAGGGGAATATCATGATATTCTGTAAAGAGCTGGACTTGGAATCAGTTGAGTTTGTTTGTGGTTCTGGAAATAGATATGTCCCCTTGGACAAATTGTTCTGAACCTCAAGTGTGTGTGTGTGTGTGTGTGTGTGTGTGTGTGTGTGTGTCTGTGTGTGTGTGTGTCTGTGTGAGAGAGAGAGAGAGAGAGAGAGAGAGAGGGGTGTATACCCCTATCTGTGGGCATTTGATTTGTGGTTAAGGTTAGAACTAGGATGACTGAGACTCCTTTTGGGTTACTCCTTAAGAGTATTTGAGGGGAGAAAAAGCATGTAATTGTCCTAATCCTTATTTGACACCTAAGAAAACTGAGGTTCAAATAGATTCAGTGATTTGTTCAAGATTATGCAGTTAGTAAATAGTTTTGTCAAAACTGCTTTCATCATTTTCTCCTCTCATTTAATTTCCCTCAGAAACTTTTCAGTTCAGTACTATCACTGCTTCTAGTTTTTAGGTTGAATGTCCTTCCTAGTTTTTTTCATCTTAAGGAAGAAGGGAAGCCTACAAGGATAAAGCTCTTAAAAAGTAGTTTTGATTGGATGGTGGTGGTAGTAGCAACAGCCATAGCTCCTCTTCATAAGGAGCTTTAGATACTTGTTACATTTATCTATCACCACAACCTTATGATTTAGATAGTGATATTGGAGAGAAAAGGAGAAACTCTATGGAGATGATAACTAGCTACAGAGAGAAAGTATACCTTCTGGATTTGGTTCTGATTTTGTTTCTGTTTTCTCTTTGGAAGAGAATAACCTTTGTCCTAGAAGTCAGAGAATGAAAATAGATGACAGTGAGTTGATACCCAAGATAAGTAAGAGAGCTCTTAGTTGTCCTTGAAGATTTCACATAGTGTGGCATACATCCTTGAGTACTGGTGGAAAGAATGGGTGGATATAATTGCTAAGGCATTATCAGTGATATTCGAAAGATCATAGAAAATGAGAGAGGTACTGAAAGACTGGAGAAAGTTCTTTTGAAAGGGAAGAGAACACACTACAAACTATAGGTATAGGTTAGTCAGCTTGACTAGGACTCCTTGGAAATTCCTAGAACAAATCATTAGAGAGATGTTTAATGAACTAGAAAAGTAAACTTTACAAAGAGTCTGCATGAAGCCTTAAGAAAATATTAGGCCATATATCTTTTCTTGATGGGAGTACTGTATTTTCATTTTGTATCATTTCCCTACATTTTAGTAAGCATTTTATAAAGTATCTTATTCTGATCTCTGGAACAAGATAGAGATGTGGACTAAGGGATAATATAATTAGATGGATTCAGGTCTTTGTGAATGGTCAGACAACAGTTACTAATAGGGTAGTAGTCACCACCAGTAGAGGAGTACCTTGGTGGTTCATGCTGGTCCCTGTGTTCTTCAATATGTTTATCAATTACTTGAATAAAGATAGAAGAAGTGTGATTATCAGATTTGCAGAGTTAAATGGAGCTAAATGTAAAGCCTTATATTTAGGTTAAAGAGTGAATGTCACAAACACAAGATAGGGGAATAATTGTTAGGCATGGTGGTTTTAGGTGATTGCAAGTTTGATCTGAGTCAGTAGTGTGATATGGTAGTTAAAGAAGCTAATTTATAATCTTTAACTGCATTAAGAAAGGCAGAGTTTCAGAAAATCCAGAGGGAAGAGACTTGCTATACTTTGTCCAGATAAGAATCACATCTAGAGTGTATTGTACTGAGTGCTGAGCACCACAGTTTAGAAAGCACATTGATAAGATGGAGAACATATATTTTATTTTATTAATTTTATTTACTTATTTTTAAAAATTACATGTAAAAACAAATTTCCACATAAGTTTTCGAAAGTTACATGATCAAGATTGTTTCCCTCTCTCCTTCCCTCTGCTCTCCCAGAGCTGACAAGCAATTCAATCTAGTTTATACATATATTATCACACAAAACATCTGGGGAACATCTAAAGAAGATTAATTTTTTTGTTTATTTTAGTGACTTTATTGAGCTGCTCTTTCACTTTTTTAATTGTGAAAAAGTTTAGGGATGTAAAAATTTCCCCTAACTATAGATTTATCTGTATCCTACCCGATTTTAGTATATTGTCTTATTGTTGTCATTATCCTTAATGAAAGTATTCTTTCTATGATTTGTTCTTTGCTCCAACTTCCTGACTTCTCCATCATATTCCTAGGAACCTGAGTGGGGTAACTTATTATCTTGAGGTTGGCATTCACACCTTATCAGCACTCTCTGCCCCTCTGCGTGGAAGACTGAGCAAAGAGCTCCCAAACCTCCATTTAAGGATGGAACTCATGCCAGTCACCTCTTCATTTCCCACATTTCCTACACTCATTTGACTTCTCCATCATACTCTCTTCCTCTTCCCTCCACAGCCTCATTTTTCATCTTACTTTTGTATGATGGCTTCCTTCATTAGATTGAAAGCTCCTTGAGGTGAAGGACTGTCTTATGTCCCAGTACTGAGCATAGTGCCTACTTAATTGTATGTGTTTAATAAATGTTTATTGAATAATTGATCCATCTACTCTTTAAGTTATTTAGATTAATTTTAATCATTGCTTCAGCAGGCCCTTACTAATATAATTTTTGTTGCGTTGTATTCTGAAAAAGAAGTTTAATATTTATTTTCTTGTATTTGTTTGTGAAGGTGCCATGCACAGGTCATAGATATATCTACTTCTTTCTATTCCCATTAAATAATCTCCAGAGGTCTATCTTATCTAACTTTTAAAAAATTCTATTCAACTCCTTTAATTCTCTTTTGTTTAGATTTTTTTAGGTTTGAGAGAAGAAAATTAAGGTTCCTCACTATTGTAATTTTATTATTTCTATAACTCATTTAACTTTTCCTTTATTTAGATGCTTTGCCATTTGGTATATTATTGGTATTCAAAATCTTTGGTATTAAAATACTATTGATATTCAAAATCTATTATACTTTTTAGTGAAATGTTTATCTAATTAAATCTGTTTATGCTATTATTTTATCTGAGCTCATAATTCTTCCCCTCCCTTTAAGGACAAAACAAAAACAAAAATGCATTATTTTATTAATCTTGTGTGCCTCTTTATGTTTCAAGTGTGTTTCTGGTAAACTACACTTTGCTGGTTTCTGGTTTCTAATCCATTTCATCTTATAAGTGAATTCATTTTATTTAAATTCACAGTTGTAATTATTAATTTTATATTTCCTTACATTGTTTTCTCTCATCCATTGTTTCCTCCTACCTCTTTATAAAGATGAGGAAAGTGAGAGACAAGGAGTAAGCTCAGTATTGGTGCTCTAAATTTGTTGTAATCTACTTCTGTTTCTCTTCCCACATACAAATAAAAGGTTCTTGCCCTTTCTTTCTTTTAAACTCCTCTTCCAATTACACTCTCCTCAGTTAGAATTTATTTTGCTTAAGACTAATTTTCCCCCTATTTTCCCCTTCCCTTTTATTCTTTCTCATCTGGTTCCCTGGTGAGTGAAATGTATTTCAGCATTTAATTCTGTGTTTATGTTTGTATTCTTACCTCATGATGAGAGTGAAATTCAAGTTTTGCCTGCTCTCTCCTACCCTTCCTTGTTTTTATGAACTTGTACTGACATTTTCCGACTTTTCTCCCATTCCTTTCTATCATACTACTCTACTCTTTTTTTCCTTCTTCATTTAAGATAATAAGGACATATCAGAGCCACTTCTTGGCTTTCTAGAGAGCTTCCTCTCTGATCCCTGATGATTATAAGAGTTATGAAGGAATACATATATCATTTCTCCATATTAGATGTAAATAGTATATCCTTATTTAGTCACTTAAGATTGCTTACTCATATTTGCCTTTTTATGCTTCTCTTGACTACTATGTTTGTATTTCAGATGATCTCAGTTCTTTTCATTAAGAAAGATTCTAGTTCATTAAAAATATCCCTCCCCTTCCCCTTTAGAATTACATAATTTTGCTAAATAAGTTATTCTTGGACCCATTCATACAAAAAATTTAGGAGCTCTTTTTGTAGTGGCAAAGAATTGGAAACTGAGGAGATGGTATCCATCATTTGGGGAATGACTGAACAATATGGTATATGTTTATAATGGAAAACTTTTTTCACCATAAGAAATGAGTTCAGACAAACTTGGAAAGACTTATATGAACGGATGCAAAGTGAAGTGAGAAGAACCAGGAGAATAACGTATACAGTAACAAATATTGTATAATGATCAACTGTAAGGGACTAAACTATTAGCAGCAAAACAGAGTTCTACGATAACCCCAAGGGACTCATTATTAAAATAGTACTATCCATAGCCAAAGAAAGAACTGTTGGAATCTGATTTCTTTCCTGCATTTTTGATTGTATATACATGTCTTCAGTCATGACATGGGGATTATGTAAATATTTATTACATTAAAACACTAATATAACCTGTATCAGACTGTTTACCACCAGAAAGGAGGAGAGAGGGAGAGAATATGAATTGCAAGATGTCAGAAACAATTGTCAAAATTATTTCAACTTGCAATTGAAAAATAAAATTCTATTAAAAAATATTCTTGGTTGTAAGCTTACTCTTTGCCTTTGGATTACTATATTCTAAGCTTTTTGTTTCTTTATCATGGTTGCATGAAGAGGTGATCTTGCATGATTAAAAATTTTTTTAAAAAATATTCTTACCTTCTGTCTTAGAATCAATACCATATATTGGTTCCAAGGCAGAAGAGTGGTAAGGGCTAGGCAGTGGGAGTTAAGTGACTTGCCCAGGATCACACAGCTAAGATGTGCTGAGGACAGATTTGAATCGAAGACCTCCCATTTCTAGGCTAGTCTCAATCCATTGAGCAACCTACCTGCCCCTCTAAGGTTCCTTTTAACACTAATTTTCTGTATTCTGTGTTATCATATTCTATGCTTTCTGGTCCCTTTCACTTCTCACATTCTGTGTTCCCTCTTCTTAAAAGCTGTGTCCTAAGTTCCCTTCAAAGTTAAACTTTTTCTGTGAGAATTTTTGTACTCGTACAGTGTGATGGATGTTTCATTCACTGGGAAAAATGCTTTATGTAAGAGAATAGGTAGGTGCTTTCTGTTTGAGTTTTAAAGTGGAAAAATCTAACAGGAATTATAAACAAAACCCTCTGTGCTTATTTAGAATTGTGAGTGCCTTATCTTTTTTTTTTTTTTTCCACTGAAAGGAATAAGGGTAGGGAGGTAGGGAATAACATGTTATTCCTCACCTGTCCACCATTTGGGTCCAAAATGTTCTTTCTTTTAAGGCTAAATTGAACTTATTTACATAGAAAAATCAAATTTTGGATGACTTGGGTGTGACTTATACCATCTAGTTTTAGGATCAAGGTTTAGATAGTATTGTAGACCAGCATTTCAGCCATCTCACACAGGTATTGATTGTGGTTTAAGAGGAGAACAGAACTGGTAATCAGAAGATCTCATGTCTAGACCTGCTCTATTGTTGACATGCATTATAATCTTGGGTAAATTATTTAACCGGGCTTGTTTCCATGTATAAATAGAGTTTGACCAAATGATCTTTAAAGTCTGACATTCTGTGTTCTCTTTCTTTGTTCTGAGTTCTTCTGAGTTCAAAGTTTAAAATTTTATGATTCTCTGAAAACTTGGGCTTCAGTTTTATTTACCTTTGTGAACTTGAAAAAAAATAACTATTCTAAGTCTACAAATCCTTTTTTAAATTGTGGAGTTGGAATAGATGATCTCTAGGTTCTTTCCAGTTCTAAATCTTAGGAGGCTAGTGATACTTGCTTTACTATCTTGTATTGTTGCTTTAAAAATGTCAAAAATCCAAAAACAATAATTATCTCTGGTACATTATAAAGGAAAAATAGTTCTTGTATGAGAATGTAAAAAATGTTGATAACCAATCTCAAGCTCTCTTTTAAAAATGTATTTTTTAATTCTCTGTTTATATAATACAATTAATAACTTGGGCACATTTTCAAAAAAAATAATAAAACAAGTTTTTATCTTCCAAGATAATTCCAGAATTTGACAATGAAATAGTTTTTAGCATCTGAAAATGATGACCAAAGAAGTATATAAACAAAGTATAAAATATTTTTAATTTAATTAAACATACAGCAAATAAGTTCTGAAATTTGCTCCTCTTTATTCTTTTTCATATCATCTTCAGTTGGAACTGCTCCATTTAGTAGCATGCATTGAGTTGCAAATGCAGAAGCAATGTGGGAGAAAGCAAAGGTTCTTTGAATCTGATAGATACAGATCTAGGTTTAGATTAGAATCATATGCCTAGTTAATGTAAAATATGACCATTGAGAAAAAAAGCCTACATATGGAAAATTGGTAGAGAAACTTAAATGTTATATGTCTATTGTAGATGTGTGGGATGAAAATAAAATGTTTTCGTTCTCCATTTGTGTCAGTGAAAAGTTGCAAGGATCATGGGCAATATCAAGTTTAATTGTTGTTCTTTGCCAAAATTCACCAATTTTCAGCTACCAAGTGAAGATTTAAAATCCCTTATCTATGATACAAAGCAATATTTATTACCAAATTAATTCTGAAAGGCATCCTAGATGTTTTTTTAAACCATTATGTTTCAGAGGGCCTTTGAAGTAAAGTGGGCGGAGTTTTGTATGTGGTGTTAATTGCTCCATTGTTCATTTATTCAGTCTGGTATTTTAACTAGCTCTTTATGTGCCATAATGAGCCCAAAATTCAAGGAAAAATGCTTGGCTCTCAAATCTTGACATTTTTTTTTTTCTTAGTTAAAAGCATAGTGGAAAACGAAGTTGGGTGGAATTCAGTGCCTGGAGTTTGTGGACACGGCTCCTGGGGTGTCTAGTCTCCCTCTTTTGATTCTGGCTTTTATACAAAAACTAGAAGACTCAACATAAATAAAACAAGGACCCTAATGTAAATGAAACTTACCCCCAAACCAAAAAAAACTGTTTGAAAATGGATGTATTATTTGGCATCATTGATCTTTTTGGTACAGCATCATGGTCCTTTTAAAATACAGTTGTAGTTTTTAAACTGCTTTCTGAGGAGTTCCACCATTCATTATCTCTGCTTCTATAGATAGGATTACATGCTCTTCTTTAGCAAAGACATCAGAATATCCAGTTGAGTTTCCAGAAATAAATTCATAAAATTTTAGCACTAGAAGGAATCATAAAATATAGAATTTAAAAACAATGGTGAAACTAGACTAAGGATCATGTAGTTTAAACTCATTATTTAGAATAATCTATTCTTTGTTCAGAAACTGATTTGGTTTTTATCTTGATTGAAATTCTTTAAAGATTATAACTATTGAACATTTTTTTATTTGAGTAGGATATATTTACATCTATTCATAGTTGCCTCTAGTCTTTTTTGATGTGCAATAATACTTTAAAAAATTTCTCCATATAAAAATACTCTATTCTACAGTTGGCCTAAACAATGTTTTTCACACTAATTACAACCTTATAACTGCTCAGATGATATATAACCAAACTCCATCTTCAGGTTCTGAAACCTAACATTAACTTCATTACACTTTGTTGTTATGGAACAATCTACTCTCTGTAATTTTGTTTCATCCAAAAATTATGCAAATTGCAATGAGGTATAATGTAGAGAATGTGGTGCTTTGGAGAGATCCCAGTGTAATGGATAAAGTGCAGGAATTGAAATTAGAAGGACCCTGCTTTAAAATCTGATTTTGCTTCTTGATAACACTGTGACCATGGACAAGTCACTTTCATTCTCCGAGCCTCAATTTCTTCCCCTAGATAGACCATCATAACCATTTCACGGGGCTACTAGGAAGCTCAAATGAGATAATGATGTATGTAGAATATCTTGTAAACTTGAAAGCACTATGACAGTAGGTAGTAGGTGTTATGAGCAGTCCCTTATTGGAGCTCCTGGAACCACCTTTCCCCGAGCTGTAAAATAGATATAATAATACTTTTATTACTTCACAGGATTGTTGTTAGGAAATTGCTCTGTGAAAACCAAGATACTCTAGAATGGGAGCAACTATTCTTTTCTCAAACTAATTAGAGATGCTAGGCTGGGTGTGCTTATGTTTTATTTGACTCTAGTTGACTGTCTCATTCAACTGCTTTAAAGAGGTGGGCTATGCTCTTCCCTTCAGAATGCTCTTAGCACAGATTTCATTATTTTGCTCTTCTCCTTTCTCCTCATCTTCTCCTTTCCCTGCTCAGTAATATACTCTTGGCCATACAATGGTCATACAAATCAATCTGCAATCCTGTACCACTTTATTTCAAGCATACTTGGAGAAGAGACAAATTCAGAAATCCCTGTTCAAATGAAATTGTTGAAAAGGAAACTCATATGTGATTGATTTTCCTGTAACTGGTGGTGTCTCTGAACTTGAGGCATCACAGGAGTTTGAAATGAGAGAAAGTCTCAGAAAATTTAGTTTATTTATCAGATGAGATGAAAGTAGACCTAACTGTGAATTTGGAATTAGAAGATCTAAGTTCTAATCTTGGCTTTTCAGGGGAAATGGCTTCCATTAGTATAGCACTTTACAGTTTCCAAAGGGCTTGCCTCATAATAACTATGAACTAGAGAGTACAAATATTAGTATTTGAATTTTATAGCTGACAAAACTAAGACCCAGTATTATACTCTTAGTCATATGATGGTCATATAGCCAATCAACAAGCATTCATTCATGCCAACTTCGGGTCAGGAACTGAGGTACTGAGTTTACAGATAGAAGGACTGAAATAATCCCTACTCTCAAGGAGTTTACATTCTTTCTAGGGAGACAAATATATGTGTTTATATATGTATGCATATATATGTATATATAGAATAAGTATAATGAGAATAAAAAGAAATAAATACAAGGTAGTTAAGAGAGTGGAAATCTAAGTGGTGCTGTGGAGCCCAGAAGTAGGAAAATTCATCTTCTTGAGTTCAAATGTGGCTTCAGATACTTAAAAGCTGTGTGGCCCTGGCCAAGTCACTTAACACTACTTGCCTCAGTTTCCTCATTCATAAAATTAGTTGGAGGAAGAAATGGCAAACCTCTCCATAATCTTTGCCAAGAAATCCCCAAATGAGATTAGGATGAGTTGGACACAACTGAGCAACAGCAAAGTTAAAAAAAAGTTAATAGAGCATAATTAGGGAGATAGCAGTTGAGAGAATCAGGAAAGGTTTCATGTAGAAGCTACTACTAGATTTATAGATGTGGGGGTCAGCTACATAGAAGTAGTACTTAATCCCACGGACGCTGATGAGACTGCCAACAGAAAGTACAGAAGGGAGAATAGCTGAGGACCCAACACAAAGCCTTAGGAAAATGCCCAGGAAGGGCTGATGAGCCAGAGAAAGAGATGGATAAGGTATGGGGTCAGAAAGGATACACAGGGGAGAGGATGATTAACAGTGTCAAATGCAGCAGATAGAGAAGAATCAAGACTGAGAAGAAACAATAAGACAGTTTCCCCCACTAAAAGTTTAACTGATAAAGGAGATAGGTATAAGACAATCACTTAAGGGGGTGTATGTCTGGTGAGATTTTTTTTTTTAAAGGATGAGGGAGAAATAGTTGAATTTGAAGGCTATAAGGAAGGCACTGATAAATTGAGAAAGGTTAGAGGGAGCATAATAATGGGTACAGGCTTCTGAAGAAGAATGGAGGAGATGGGATCAAAGGTACATACAGAAGTATGAGTCTTGGCAAAGAGAAAGGCCTCCTCATTATTTGAGGATCAAGTGAAATAATGGGCTCAAAAGTGCTTTATGAACTTTTAAGAACAATTAGGTTATTCCTGTTGGTGAGAGAATTAGCATCCATAAATAAAAAGTTTAGATTGACCTCTATGGTAGATTGGCCAAGTATATCTGGCCACGACCCTTCACATCTTTATGTTCCAGGCAACATTCATGGTATTCTGTAAAATTGGTGCTGATTTGTAATTTACAAGGAATTTTCTTCCAGGAATTTGAATTTCAACCAATTCACAGGAATGATCCCCCTAATATTGTTGTAGACATTTGATAGGCACATCCCTGTTTGAAGATGCTCCAGGGGTGTGTGGGCAGCAGCAGTGGGAGCAGCTAGGTGGCTATTTGGATTGAGACAGAGGTCCTGGGTTCAAATTTGACCTCAGGCACTTACTAGCTGTGTGACCCTGGAAAAGTCACTTAACCCTCACTGCCAAGCATTGGAAACAAAAAACAGTAATGGTTTTAAGGTGGAATGTAAGGGTTTGAAAAATAAACCAAAACCAGAAAGTACTCTCTTCCTCAAAGCTCTCTGCTCTTTATTTGCAGCTCCTATATTCTCATGGGCACTATATGCTCTTGTGAATAAGGTATAAGAGCAATGGAAAAAGCACTAGACTCAAAGGCAGAAAATTTGCGTCTGAAAGATTTTGTTTCATAGGATCATAGTAACTTAATTTGAATAGTGAAGGAATTTAAACTAGATAATTTCTAAGATTCCTTCCAGCTCTAAATCCTATGTACCTGTGACTTACACTGGCTATATAATGGGGTTATTGGGAGTAAAACTTTTTATAAAGCTTAAAAGCATTATTGAATGAGAACTATTATTAATAGTAATGAATTTTAAGTTCCTTCAAGACAAGAAGCTCTGATATCTTTGTATTTGGGGCACTGAGAACAGGACCTTTCATGTAAATTGGGACTCATGGAGATTTGCAAAGAGACTAATCACTTGGACCTAAGAAAAACAAACTCTGGATATTCCTCTGCAGAGTAACTTGTATCCCTTTGGGAAGATTCTGGATATTAAACATGCTGTGTGACTCTAGGCAAGTCAGTTGACTGTTCTGGGTCTTGGTTGCTTTATCAAATTGTGGATAAAATACTTAACCTACCCTCCAGGGTTTTTTGAGGAAGCACTTTGTGAATCATAAAAATCTATAAAACAGGAGTTGCTATTGCTTGAACAGAGTTTAACTTTAACCTTGCAGATTGTAGCAGTTCTATTTTTATCTAATTCTGCTCATCTCTTCCTTAGACATTGGTGTCATGTTTGGCTAAAGTGACTAGAAATATATTCCTTCACCTCTGCATTTTTGGTCTTACAGTTTTTGCCCTGACCTGTTTTATGTTTTCACAAACTGAGCCCCTGTGGACCTGTCTGAACTTTCTTGGTGTGATCCAGCCTGAATTCCTTCCTTTCTCCTCCCTCTCCTTTTTCCCTTTGATATGCTTGGGGTTTTGTTCATCTCCCCCAAGGATGGGCCTCGATTGCTGAGCTGGGCCTCTCTTGTGGTGCAAAGTGCGAATGGTTTTTAATTGAGCAGAAACATGTGGAAGGATCAGGAATATCTCAAGGGATTACAGAAAAATTCCAAATTTGTACTACATACAGCTTGTGTTTAGAGCAGGGTCTGCTGGGAATAAATGTTAGTTAGTGTGGCCTGTGACCTTAAAAACTGTTGACATGGATTTCAGCCAGGAACTAGCCACAGACCTCCTTTGTTAAGCTCATTCATAGCTCCTTGAAAACTCTACTCAGTGCAAGTTGCCAACTTGAATCTAAGGAAAGCAGAGCTTCCCCCCCCCCCTTCTTTCCCATGCTTTGGAAACAGAGGACGCCCCTTAACCAGCAAGACTTCTTTAATAGGACTCCATAGCCTAAACTCAATTGGAATTGACAGTTTCCTGGCTTGGGGTTGCCAACTGGCAGTGCAACGAGGCATAGGGACAACAGTTTTAGGGAGTGTATACTACTGTTTATGTATACATAGTAGAAACTTAACTCCAAAGTATTGTGAAACCCACTTAATTAAAAAATCAACACCCTCTTGTCCGAATTAGAAAAGTTTCCTAAACCTTCACAGGAAGATAATTCAAAAAGGTTATTTTAAATCTATACATATTATATGATATGAGTATATATATATACATATATACATAATATATATGCATATAACACACATACGCACTCCAAACCTATGATTTTTTTCAGTCTTCAGAATTAATATAGTTTATCTTTTTCTCTGCAAGGTGTAGATCTGTAGAATTGCCTGGACCCTTGGGAAGGTTAAGTTACTCACCCAGAATCTCATGGTCAGAAAAAGGATTTGAATGCAGGTCTTCTGGTTCTGAGGCTAGCTACTTATCCACTGTATCACATTGTATTCTATACATTAGTACATATATACATACATAAAACAAGAGAAAAAAAGATACAGTAATGTTTTTGGTAATATATTCTGAAATTTACCCCTTTTTTGCCTACTTAACTTTAAAAGAAAAATGATATTTGTATTACAGAATTTCTCTTTCTCTCTCTCTTTTTTTTAATAATATATTTTAGCAGAGATTCTTAACCATTTTTATGCCCTGGATCCTTTTAATAGTCTGGTGAAGCCTGTGGATTGCATCTCCAAATAATATTATTAAATATATAAAATAAAATGTAAAGGATTGCAAAGGAAGCCAATCATAGTGAAATGGAGTTTGCAAAATACTAAAAAACCAAATTCATAGACCCCCAAGTTAATATTTTCTCATTTATAAGAATTGGATATTTGTTTATTGTGCATCTCCCAAAGAACTTTGTAGTTCTAAACTTTACCTGCTTTCTCTGTACATTATTTTTATTTGGAAGGTTGTTGGGTTATTCTATCACTTTATATGAGAATAAAATGTATAGTTGTTAGGGTAGAGCACTTTTCTAAGGTCATTCATTAAATCAGCATTATAATTAGGACTACAAGCTAATATTTTCCAAGTATATCATATCTATATACTGTATGTATATATTCTATATGTTGCTTTTTTGTCTTTAAGTTCCCTTCCTACACTAATATTCTGTGTTCTATATTCAAATATTTAGCTCTAAAAACTTGCTTAAGATTTTGTGTTCTGTAATCTAACTTTCTTTGTTCTAAAATTGCTTCCAGTTCTTACATTTTATATTCCACTGTTCCCTCCTTCTAATAATCATTTATTGGTACTGATGTATTATGTTTTAAGGTCTTGTCCAGTTCTAGCATTCTTTGACTGTAAATTTGAAAGGGATATACATTCTAGGTGCGCTCTCTGAATCTGCTAAAAAAACAACCACCTTTTTTTGGTTACTGTTGACAGCCTGATAGGCACCTGGGAGCCATCTTGAATAATATTAGTTATGATCTTTTGGTGGTAACCATTTTTAATAATGTACATCTTTACTTACCCCTTGAGAAATTTCAGTTGTTAGAGTGGAGTATTTATTTCCGGATATACTGTAGAGATTGTTATTTTTAACATAAATACTCTAGCAGACTTAGCACTTTGAAGAGCTTCTGAGTTTGGGCGTGAATTTAGTGTTGCATGTGTGAGAAGAGAACGAAAATGTTGATGGAGTCAGCTTCACATTGGCCTGTAGGCTGTGGAAACTTTGTAGGAAAAATGTTATAATTTTCTTGATAGGAGGAAAAAAAGAGGTGCTCATTTCTATATGTATTTTTAAATCCTTACCTTCCATCTTAAAACTAATACTGTATATTGGTTCCAAGGCTGAAGCGTAGTTAGGACAAAGAAGTGGAAGTTAAATGACTCTCTCAGGATCACACAGCTAGGAAGTATCTGAGGCCAGGTTCGAAACAAGTACCTCCCATCTCTAGACCTTGCTTTCAATCCACTGAGCTACCTAGTCAGGCTCATTTATATTTGAGGGAAAGTGCTTAGAACAACTTTTTCTCCTTATCTTTATTTACATCATTATCCCTATCTTTAATGCTTGCCCTGCTCAGAATAAAACTTTCCTTCTCTCTCTTAGTGTGATAGGATTTAGGTTTGGAAGAGTCCTTTGGGGTGATATAGTCTAACAATCTTTCTCATTATGTATATGAAAAACAGAAAAGCTCAGAGACATTAAGTGACTTCCCATTAGTGGCAGAGCTGAGATTCGAATATAGTCCTAAGATGCCAAGTCCTTTTGCTCTCCTCCTACTAGTCCTCCTGTATATACTATATCTCTCTTCCAGAGAAAGTCTATAGAATGCCATATTTAATGTTTATTCAGTAAATATTGTGTAATAGAAAGGTCACTGGCTTTGTAAGACATGCATTCAGATTCTGATTATGCTTCTTTTTTTATTATTAAACCCATACTTTCTTATAATTGATACAAATTGCAAAGAAGAGCAGCAAGGATTAGGCAGTTAGAGTTAAATGACATGCCCAAGGTCACACAGTAGGAAGTATCTGAGGTTAGATTAGAACCCAGGACCTTCTCATCCTTAATTGAGACCTTAGTCTAGTTGCAATATTAAGAAGTTATGGTTTTTATCATCAGTCTTGTTCCTTCTGCTGACAAGTATTGCTCCTGTTTCTTCATATCTAAGTAGATGATGTTTGTGATTTTCTGTGGCTAAAAAAAAACATCAGTTTAACAGAACCTTCTGGCAGTATGCCTTTCTCAACTTGGATAGGCTGATTGTCAGACAATATAGTTACAGACTGACTCTGGAACATCCTAGAAGTCTTTCACATTAGGTAGAACATATTAGAGGTTATGTTCCAATCAAATAGCTTTTGAGAGTCCAAAGTCACTCCATAGTACTATGAGTCAAAGAGGAGAACATTATGATGCCATCTCCAATAGTCTCTCTTTCTCTCTGTCTCTCTCACACATACACACTTGTATAAATGTATACATATATATTCTTAATGTGGTAAAAAATATTGAGAGTGCTTTGAATTGATGCAACTTCAGAAAAGAATTTCCCCTCCTGTCAGAGTTTATAGTAGAGCAGAGGCTGCCAGTGTTTCCCTCAAAGTTCCAGAATATCTCCTCACTAGTAAATTCTTCACATAATCATCTGGGGAAATTTTATTTGATGTCAGTATCTTAGTTATTTAAGGTCGTAGGATAATAGGCTAGAGTCAGAGATACCTCAGAGACTATCTAATCCGACCTCATTTTAGAGTTGAACCTGGGGCCCAGGGAGATTAATTGATTGGCCTATTTTGGTATGTTATGAGGATTTTAATTATGTAACACCCCCTCAGCGATGGTGCTCCAAAATATAGCCCTGTGTGGTCTGCTCAGTAGACAGAGAGAGACTCTTAATTGATGGGGAATTCTGAGTGTGGCATAGCACCCTTGTAAGGGACTTAATTGAGTTGACTCCAGAAACTCTTTAGGAGAGACACATGGAGGAAAGAAGCTTGAGGCAGTAATTGAGGAGAGAAAGACTTTGGAATTTCAGTCATGAATGGGAAACCAGCTCCATCATGTCCCAGAACTTGATTGAAATTGTTGAGACTAGATCTCTAGTGAGTGAAGTTATTATTCCCTCTTTCCTTGGTTGAGCTGAAATCTTATCTCACTCTCAGCTGCAGAGCTCATTTACCAGAAGAGTGTCTGGAACCAAGTCAGTAAGTCCGTTATTCAGATATGCAGGGAAGTACTCAGTTTTCTCTTGTCTCTGTAGATGTGGGATGCAGCCCAGNTTTGTCCACTGACTGGCTAAATATTTTCCCTTTAGATATAATTGTGAAAAGTGCATCATTGGCTTCACTTCTATTTTTTTCTGATATGACCTTTAATATTTATTTAGCATTTTAATTGATCATAAGGTTTATCAAGTATTTCCTTCACAATGACCCTATAAAGTAAGTAATAAAATTGTTTTTATCACCATTCTTTATAGATGGGGGAAAATGAGGGTGAGGAAAGTCAGATGACTTGTTCATTACTGTCACAGAACTACTGAAATGGGTTTTGGACTCAGATTTTTTTTTAACATAAGTCAAACACCATTTTAGGTCTTCTGGTCTATTGCCTTCCTTTCAGGTAAATGAGTATCTAAGATACAGATAGATAGATAGATAGATAGATAGATAGATAGATAGATAGATAGATAGATAGATAGATAGATAGATAGATAAAAAGTAAAGCATTAATTGCACTTATTTTATATTACAAAAATTATTGCTAAAGGTTTAAAAAACATTGATTCCAATGCAAATAAATATGCTTTATTCATTTTTGTCATCCATAAAAAGTCACTGTGGCTTACTAGATAAAGAGCTGTTCACAAAACCAGGAAGACCTTCAAGACCCACCCCTAATATGTACTGGTGTCAAATTCAAATAGAAATGGACCCCTGTCACTACATATTGACCTAGAAAACTACAAATTAACATGATCTATTTTTATTTATTTTGTTAAACATTTCTCATCTACCTTTTAATATGGTTTAAGCTGCACTCAGGACTTTTGCAGACCAGAGTTAGACACTAAGAAAGTAATTTCCTTGTTTGGGACTTCCCTTTGTTGGTTAAATAACAACTCTAGTCCTAATTGCTGATGTCTTCAATGTTGTCTTTTTCACTTTTGTCTTTTATTAAAAGTATGATTATGGGATGAACTTAGTATTGCTATGTGCTAATTGTTTTGTTTTTTTTTTTTGGTGGGGGTGAATTGGGAAATATAACCTGTATTTGAGCCACTATAGCATTTATTTTCATTGTACGGAAATATATTCTCATGAGGTTTCACAAAATGGGAGAAAGCCCACCTTTTTCTAAAAGCTCTGTTTCCTCAATTTTTCTCCCACCCTTTTTTGTAAACTTTGATTAAGATCCTTTTTCACAGCTGAATGAAATAGTTTAGATCTTTTTTGCTGTCTCCCCAGTTGCAAGTGTCTCACATCAAAGGAATATATGAAACTCTTGTTAAAAGATAGTATGAGTTCATCATCTCAGCAGAGTGGGACCTGAAGACTTCAGATAACTTCCAGCCACAAACCATTTTCATGTCATCAGGGAGGTGTAGCTTCATCCTGGGTTCACTATATTTCATTTTCCAGCTTGCCACTCTAGGCCACTGGCAAATCTTATTTTCTTTTTGCTTTAGTTTTACTTACATTTTTCTTATTGAGTGTGGGGAAAACATAATAGAACATTATGGAAAAAGGAAAAAAAGATTTTTTAAAAAAATACAATAAAAAGAACACATGAGAAAGTTAAGATTTTTAGTATCCTTTGGCTCTTCCTTCCTTTGTCCCACTTGTACAGATCTAGGCCTCATTACTTCCTTAGTACATTTCTAGGAGTTGCTCTGAGATATAATTATAGAATTTTACAGTTAGAAGAAATCTTGAAACATAGAATTTCAGAAGTGGAAAGGCCTTAGAGTACAGAATATTGAAACATGGAACATAGAATGTTAAAGCTAGGTTTTAAAGTACCATATAAATGAAAGTTGTTGCCTGTTAACATTTTCTTTTTTAAAACTTATTATTCATTTATTTTTAACATTAAAATTTTTTTCATTTCAAATTATCTCTGTCTCCCAACACCTTCCCCCACTTTGAGAAGGAAGCAGTATGATAACAATTATATATTAACATTATTTTCTAATATTTTTTTCTTCTAAAGTCTTTCCTAACTCTTTCAACTTTAGCAGTCAGTATTAAGGTCCCTTCTACTTTTAAAATTCCATGATCCTTGTCTTTGCCTTTATTGATCAGTACTAAGCCCATGTTAGAATTTTAGACTCAGGAATCTACTAATCATATGCTCAACCAAGAAATGCTACTACATAAAATATATGCATCCCAAAACAAAACAAAACAAGGGCTAGGTGATCTCCCAATGTTTTCTTTGTCAGGAACCATTTCTTTTGGCAATTTAGGATTCAGATGACTTGATGGGCAGAGAAACCATAATGTTCACTTTCAGAACATTTTTTATTAGTGAAGAATGAGAAGATAGCAAACAAATCTTTCAGAAATGCAGAAAATAAAGGAAAATAATTTTTGACTAAGTTTAAGTTTTTTTTTCTCTCTCTGTTACTCAAAGAATAGGCCTCATAAGAAAAAAGTTCCTCCCATTTTCCCTTCCAGCTATATAATTAAACAGTATGTATTTGTGGCCTAAACCAGGTATCAGGAATGACAATAATTAATCTTTAGGCCTTTTCTTTAGAAGCTAAAATTGTAAACAGTATTTTAGGTTGTTGGCAAGGATCTATGCGATTATATTTACAGGGCATTTCATAGTGTGGCAATGAGGAGAGCATCTTGTAAACCTTAAAGAAATGTGAAGAATCATTATTATATTACCTGAAAGTACTTAAGAATATGAGAATTAAGAAATATATCAACAGGCTTAGATCTATTTTTAAAGGAATGAATGAAAATATCTCATTGAAATATTTTATATTATAAAAAATCACCCTGAAATCTTCAAAATGTGCTCCTTATGAATTTTTTTTCTCATTTTTGGAATAATATAGTGACCTTTTTGTAGAGCATTGACTGAGAATTAAGAGACCTTCCTTTGCACTCTGACTCTTCTGCTTGCTAGCTGAGAGATCTGGGGGCAGGACACATTCTCTATCTAGAGTTTTGTTGTTTTCTCTGTCATGTGAGGTGGCTGGACTCTATTGATTTGACTCTATTAGACTTTATTAAGAATAAAATCCTTGGGGCAGCTGGGTAGCTCAGTGGATTGAGAGTCAGGCCTAGAGATGGGAGGTCCTAGGTTCAAATCCGGCCTCAGACACTTCCCAGCTGTGTGTGACCCTGGGCAAGTCACTTGACCCCCATTGCCCACGCTTACCACTCTTCCACCTAGGAGCCAGTACAGAGAAGTTAAGGGTTTAAAAAAAAGTATAAAATCCTTTCTAGAGTACACAATTTATGTTCTGTTCTGTATCAAGGCATCTGGTGGTACAGTGGACAGGATACTGGATCTTGGGTCAGAAAAAACTGAGTTCAAATCTGAACTCAGATACTTAATAGCTGTGTGATCTTGGTCAAGGTACGTAACCTCTGTTTGCCTCAATTTCAACTGTCAAATGGGAATAAAATTTGCATCTACCCTTTAGGTTTTTATCTATCTATCTATCTATCTATCTATCTATCTATCTATCTATCTATCTATCTATCTATCTATTCACTTATTCATTAATTTATAATATAAAATATTTCAAATGAGGTAATATTTGTAAAAGTACTTTGCGTGACACATAGTAGATGCCATATAAATGCTTATTCATTTAATGCTTTCCCCCAACTTCTAAAGTTTTTTTTTAAACTCTAATTTCTATGTTCTAGGGTCCCTTCTCTTTCTAAAAGTTACTTCTAGTTCAAACTTCCTATGCACTAACATTTTGTGATAATAAGTAGCTTTCTTAGAAAACAATTATTCACAATTCTTTGTCTCTCCTCCCTCTCTACTTTTCCCTCTTTCTTTTCCTTCTCTTCCCCTTCATCAGTCTTCCCCATCACCCTCTTCTCTTCCTCTCTCTCCTTCCATCATTCTTTCCTTCCTTCCTTCTCCCTTTTTCTACCTCCCTCCTTTCCTCCTCTGTCTCCTCTGCTTTCTTCCTTTTCCTCCCTCCTTCTCTTTCTCTCCTTTTCTCTCCGCCTTTCTCTTTCCCTCCTTCCACCATTTTGTGTATTTCTCTTACAAAATATCTTTCCTTATTGAACTGAGTATAGCTTTTTCTGGAAGTTTTTAAAGCCATAGTTTAAAAAAATAACAAGTTTATATGCCAAAGGTAATATATGCATAGCAAGAGAAATGTATGTTAGATATCATTGATTGGTATATGAGTATTTATTATAGAAATTTTTTCTTATTGCAAGTGATGCAAATGTTAGGCACATTTCAAAAGAATCCTTTTTGAGAGCAGAGGCTAAGGAAAAATAATATATTCTTTATTTTCTTGAATCATTTTTGTCTTTTTATTTTGGATGTTAGCCTATAAAATAAGTTGCCTTTGCTTACTTGACCCAGTCTGTCTGCTTGATTTTCTTAGACTTAGAATAATCTGTTCATGATCTCATAGCATTTGCTCCTATGTGAGGATGATGTCTTTAGAAGGCTTCAAAGAAGAAAACTTGTAAGAAGGCCCTCCCACCCCCCTCTCTTTGGTGGCATTAGTTGAAGGGGAAGGGAAGAATGTGAAAGATGACTCTAGTATATGTCTTGGTAGGCAGCTTTGGCAGAACAGAAAAAAACTCATGACTTGAATTTAGGAAACCCACGTTCCAGAATCAGACCCATCTTTTTCTACTCTCTTTATGACTTTAGACGAGTCATCTTCCCTCCAATACTCTAGACTTTCTTCAATAAAATTGGATTACTACCAGGCAGTTTGGTACAGTGGAAAGAGATCTGGGCTTAGAATCAGAGGACTTTGGTTCAAATCTGGGTTCCTTACTTCCTGCCTGTGTGACTGTGGACAAATCACTTTCTGGCCATTAATTTGCCCTTATAAAATGAAGGCTTTGGCTAATAGCTCCTGAGGGTCCCTTCAACTTTACATTTATAATCCTATGATATTTACACTGGCCTCTGTAACTCACAGAGTTTTTGTGGTCAAGAGTGGTTTGTAAACAGTCAGGTATTAGTGAGTTGAAGCCTGGCATGAGAATTAGAAAGTTTCACCTCTGACAAATAGTAGCTGTGCAACCCTGAGCAAATCATGTAATCTCGTAGTGCACCCAGGCAATGAGAACATGTTGCAAAGCAGTGGGTCTCTTCATTGAGAGAGGAACTGCCTTATATTTCTTACACTGAGGAAATCATAGGTCTAGTTTTTTTTTTAAAGGCATGCTTTTAATGGGTTGGCCAAGGACATTGTGGTCTTAATATAAAGATATTATTTAAATTTTTATTTACTCCTTTGAAACTAAATTGTAGGTATTAACCTTTTTGCTGGGTGCTAGCATAAAAACATATATATGATCTTGGAAGACATTTCCCTTGGGAAACATCTCTGAGGTTTCCTCAGTAATAAAATGAATATTATAGACTAGTTGCTGGTAGAGTTCAGTTAAATATTTATTAAACTTTAGGCCAATCAACCAGCATCTAGTAAGCACCAGCTATTTGCTAGCTACCATGTTAGGTGCTGGTAATAACAAACACAAAAATGAAACAATTCTTGCCCTCAAGAATTTTATTGTCTAGAGAGGCATATGCAAAGGTAAGTACAAAACTGATACCAGATAATTCAGTGGTGGGAAGACATAAGCTGTCAGGGAATCTGGAAAGTCTTCAGTCAGTCAAGAAGCTTTTATTAAGTAAGCATCCCTGAGAATGCAAATAACAAGTAGAAAGAGACAGTCCCTGCTATCTAAGAGCTTATGTTCTAATGGGGAAAGATGTCACATAATGGAAACTAAAGCTAGGTGGGGTCCACCAGGACATGGTGGATAAAAAATAGAATGCACCTTGGAGAGGCGACATGGCTGGCCTGGGATCCTTTCTTAAACAGAGTTTCAGGGAAGTGGAAGAGGCTTATGGGCTGCATGGCGGCACTTCCAATGTATGAATTCTAGGGATGGAAAAGGTAGAATTTGCACTGGGTCTGAAAAGAAATTAGGAATTCTAAGATGTGGAAGTGAGGAGGGACCTCATTTCAGGCATGGGGAATGCCAATAAAAAAGGTATGAAAATAGGGGACACAGTTCTGTGTTTGAGAAATTGAAAGTGGCCAGTTTAACTAGACAGTAGTATGAATGAAGGAGAAGAATATATGAGTCTGGAAAGGTAAGATGAAGCCAGGTTGTGAAGGGTTCTAAGTTTCAAACAGAGGAATTTGTTTTTGATCCTAGAGGTAGTAGGAAGTCACTAGCATTGTATATAGGAGTGATATGGTCAAGAACCAGCACTTAAGGAAAAGTCACTTTGGCTGCTCTGTGGAGTGTGGATTGGAATGGTGAGAGAGGTGAGATAGAAAAACCACTTAGATACCTTCTGATTGTAAACTTCAGTGGATGTTACATTGATCTAAGATTGAATGTTTCCATGATCTGAACCAGTGCTTGTCCATTCTTCCCCGGTATGATTCTTGTCTATAGCTTTCCATAAAAATCCCAAAGGATTCAAAATTTGGTCTTGTGATTAAGAAAAAATGATTCTCATAACTACATCATGATATCTGCTGGTGTCATTATACCACCCATCTTAGCGAGTCATTTTTGGATCAGCAACATCTTAAGTGGTAATATGTTATGGCTTGTTTGCATTTTTTATGTAATTTTCTCCTGACAAATTACTTTTGACTTTGATATTCCATTAAAGCTCAATACTTTATCTACTAGATAGAAAAGTGACCTTGAAGTTAAGATCTGGGTTCAAATTCCATCCATCATGTGACCTTGCACAAGCCACTTCTAATTTCTGAAGGCAAGTCTCTAACACTAAGTTGTGTAGCAGTTCCTGATTTTCACTGGTTGAGAGAGTTTTCTGACCTAGAGATCAGGACCTAAGGAAATCACAAATTTGGATCAAAGAAGAAAAGAGAGAGAGAGAGTTATGTAGCAAAATAATTTCAAGGATAAATAGAAACTTTTTACATTCCTTCCTTTCATCTCTTTTATAATTCAAGACTACTTGCTATTATTTCTGAATGTTCTCAGATTGTGGTGCCCATAGTAGATGGATAACAAGAATAGAGACTGATATTCTGAGGGATTTCTTCTATATAGCATCTGTGATAGGCTGTCAGTGTAATGGTACTGCTTAAATCCATGAGTTCCAAGTGAGAAGGAACCCTTAAGGTATTCCAGCTTCAACTGTAGCCAAAGTAAGAATCCCTTCTATGGTGTCTAGATAAGTGATCCAAGGGAGATGTTCTCTAAAAAAGCTCCATTGCATTGAGTGGGAACTCACTATTTCACAAGTCAGCCCCATTCCATTGTTGAACTATCCTGTCAGGAAGTCATATGAAGCCCAAAGTTGAAAAGTATCTTAAATGTCATCTAGTAAATCTGCCCCTGAATTTGAAAACTCCCCTAAAATATACCTGATAGAGGGAAAGCCAGTTATTGAATGAATACCTCTGATTTGGGGGAGCTTACTGCTCCTTGATGTAGCTTATTCCTTTTTCATACCTGTCATTATTTTAAAAATAAAAGGTTTTCCTTATTACTAGCACCTCTCTGCAACTTTTACACTTGGCTTCTAGTTCTACTCTTTGGAACTAAATAGAACAAATCTAATCCCTATTCTCCATAGCAATTCGTTGCATATTTCAAGATAATGATAACTCTCTCACCTCCAGTCTTTTCTTCTGCATGTCTGCAATATACCTTCCATCGTCTTCTTCATCATCAATATTTGGAAAGTTTTTTAATAAAAATTATACAATATTAATGAAACACTGTGCACATCACCATAAGGCAGATTCAGATGAATCAATTCCTCCTTACCAAAGAGGAGGAAGAGGATTGATAGTCATTCTTAGCACCAAGTAAAAAAATCTACAGATATTCCTTTGGAACAAGCCGACGTTATTTCACTCAGTAGAAATAAATGCTAAAAGAGTGCACACTGCATTGGATTTGCTGATTGCAACCAAAAAGTTACATAATTACATACCTCCAGGTGAAAAAGACCAATGAAACAGCTAAGATTTAAGAATGGAATCAAAAGGCCTTCCATATTTGACGTCAGCATAAATTCAGCCAACAACATGTTTACAGGGATCAAACAGATGGCTGAATCTTGGGAAAATTATATTCATAAATTGGGTATTTTGTGATGGAAGCTCAGTATCAGGTCATACCTACCAAAAAACTGCAAAAAGTTTCCCCTTTTAGAGCTCTAGAATGAGTGATCAGTGCACTGGTTTTTCAAGGCAGGGGTAGAAACTTTGCAGTACATCTCTTGCAGACTATAAAGATGTAACACTTATCAAATACCGAACAAAACATGACCTCATAGCTAGAATTATACATTGGAAGCACCTTATCCTTCATGAACTGACAGTGTCACCCTACTATCTCAAATATCCTGGAGAACTCTAATAAACTGTTCTGGAGCTAGTCCATTATCACAGAGAAAAATATTGCTCACAACTTCTCAGATATAGTACTGATAGCATAAAACAGCATTTTAAATAGTTATTACCTTACCAAATACTCATAATTTCCAAGCTACAAAAAACAGAAAGTCTTCAAGATATGGAGAACAGAAAAAGGTGCATTTTATCCCTCTCATCTTCTCTGCTCCTGAAGTTAAACCCAGGATTGTCTCTTTGAGACTACAGATAAAGAACTTAATGCTATATTACCTTTAATCAACTGCAAAGAGCAACTGTTTTTAATCTACTTATGCAGTAGCTTGTAGAACATTAAACAGAAAGGAATAATAGCAGGATAGTGACTTAAGCCTAGACTATTTCTTTAAGCCCTAGTAAAAAAAATAGGTATGATGTGAAAAATGAAAAAAAAAACCCTTTTATTTCTATAGTGCTTTGAGATTTATAAAGCCAGCCCCCCACCCTTTTTTGAGTGTTGGTGATTTAGGCAGCCACGTATTAGTGAATAGAGGATTAGAGTGGGAGTTGGGAAGACCTGAGTTCAAATTCTGCTTCAGATCCAGTTGTTTGGCCCTCTGTAAATCACAGCCTTTGCTAACCTCAGTTTCTTCATTTGTAATTTAGGAATGATAATAATAATAACTACCTCACCAATGTTGTTTGAGGATCAAATGAGCTAATATGTAAAGTGTTCTGCAAATCTTTTTTTTAAAACTTTTACTTTCTGTCTTAAAATTTATACTAAGTACTGGTTCCAAGGCAGAAGAGTGGTAAAGGCCGGGCATTTGGTGTTAAGTGACTTGCCCAGGATCACACAGCTGGGAAGTATCTGAGACCAGGTTTGAGATCGATCAGGCTAGCTGGCATGTTTCCCACCACCCTCTGCAGTCTTTAGGCCTGGCTTTCTATCTCCCGAGCCACCTACCTGCCTTCTCTGCAAATCTTAAAGTGCTGAATAAATGCTATTGTTGTTGTTGTTGTTTTGTAAATTTATAACTAACTCGCTTCAATATACTGTAGTTATATGGACTCCTTGCAGTTCCTCACACAAGACAAACCATCTCCTGCCTATACATTTTCACTGGCTATTCCCTATGGTTAGAATTCTCTCCCTTGTCATCTTTACCTCTTGGCTTTCCTGGCTTCCTTCTAGGCCCAGCTAAAAATCTCACCTACTACAAGAAACCTTTGCTGACCCCCCTGAATGTTAATGCTTTCCCTGTCTGCCTGCTTCCACCTTATTCCATAAATGCTGTATCTGATTTGAACTTGTGTGTGTATGTTGCATCTTCCCTCTAAGACTCGGAGCTCCCTGAAGCCCTGGGCTGTCTTCTTTCTTTGCATCCCTCATACTTAGTGTAGTATCTGGCATTTTTTTGGCCCTAACTAAATGTTGATTTGATTTGACTATTACAGAAGATGAAGAAACCAAGTCTAAGGGAGATAAAGTTATTTGCCAGCAATGCCATTTTTTGTTATTTACATGCCCAGCTTTCTGGGGAGCCAAGCAGAAGAAATGCATTTGGTTGTATGACTGTCTTCACTGGCATTCTCTAAGCTATCAGAAAATAAGAGAATTCTTTTTCTATTCTTGTTCTCTGGCTTCTCTTCTCTTTTCTCATTAAAGTTTGTCCCACTGTGGCAAATACTAAAAGCAATAGGACTATTCTTCTCTTTTTCAGCTGATTGATTCCCTGTTCTTGGCCTCTCCCCTTTCCAATTCATTTTTTGTAGCACAGCTGCCAGAATTATCTTCTTCAGAAACTGGCTGGACTCAGTCATTTCCTTGCTCACTATCCTTTACTGGCTCCCTATTGCCTATGGAATAAGGTACCAACTCATCACCCAAATATTCAAGGTTCTTTGCAAGGTTTCTGACGGCTTTTTCAGCCTATCCCCTATTACACCCTTTCATTCACTCCATTCTTTATAATATTCAGTGTTCCAAGTTCCCTTTCATCTCTAACATTTTATGATTGCTCCAAATGAGAGAAATGCCCACTTATTGTGGATAATTTTTATCGAAGTCTCTGGGTTTTTTTTTTTGGTAGGTTTTTTTTTTCCTTCCTTGATTTTGAGAGCTTTTCTTGACAGAATTCACTGCTCCTAGTAATGTTATTAATTAAAGTATAATATTCATGTGCCACAGTTGCTGGTTTGTGCCAGCTTCTCTATCGCCTGGAGGAAGTGCTGTTTAAACAATAGCAATATTAGATCTGGTTCTTGTCCTGTCTTAATTTGTCTAATGCGTGTGGTTTTCCTTTTGAGTTTTGGGAGCTTTAAAATAAGATATTTTTTAATGGAATCATCAGCCCTTAGTGTAGATATTTCTCTAGGTTTAGTTGTCTTCCTGCCCCCAGACCCACTTCCCCCTCCCCCAGGGGGAAAAAAGAATTGGCTTGCATGATTTGTGTCAGGATTAAGTTATGCCACCTTTGAAGTTCATAGCCTCCTGAAAGTACAAGGAGTTGTTTACAAAGGAGCCCATCGATTCTCCTTTCCAAACCTCCCCCCTCTTCTGTGGAAGCATTCGAGCAGTAAGACCTGCACAGTCTATTTGGCACAGTAGCTGCTCTCAGCTGGCCCTGTGCCCTCCTGCTGTTAGTCAGACCAAAGGATGTGCCAGATCCCGGATTGTTGCAGAGCGGAGCCTGCCTGCAAATCTGCTTGCAGTTAGCCTGAGGCCTTTTTGGCAGTGTACCCCAGTCGATTGATTTACTTGCAATCCGTTTTCCTTAATATTTTCCATCTGGCCAACAATGACCCATAAAGACAGACACAAAACAGGGTTTGAATTATGAGGAGGGTGATAGTAAAATGCTTCCAAATCTCACTCTAGAACCTGCAAGAATGGCTGGTTGCCATTGTAGACGGCAGAGGGAAACTTTTCCCTAGTTGCATTGCAGAAAATTCAATCAGATCAAAGACCAGGATCAGTCAGCTTTTAAGTGTTTTAAAAGGCTTTATAAATTCCATCTCTGAATATGGAATTTCAGCTGCTCACTGGAAGTGATGGTGCTAATGTTTAAAAATTTTGAACAAAAATATAATGAGGGTCAGAGGGAACTTGTCTTATACTTAACTGGCAAACTTTGAGGGATATTCAGTTTTAACAATTAATGGGCCTGGGACCCAGTTGTTGTAACTATCTTTGGGAAGGCATTGCAATTGCCCATATGTTTTCCCATCAGCTTAGAACTTGTTGAAATTAAGGTTTTGAAAGAAAAGCTTAGCCTCTTGAATGCCTAGCAAAGAATTTTTCTAGAGTGATTTATAAGTTTTATACTCATGGTTGTCTGAGCCAGAATTAAATGATGCCTAATGATTAGCCCTCTAATCCTGTATAAGTCACTTTTCTTCTTTGTACCTCAGAATTCTTATCTACAAAATGAGGAGATTTGACTGGCTGATATGTAAGGGTCCTCCAATTATTTGTTTCAGAACTATATCCTTCTGTATTCTCAGTTTGTTTTTCGATTTTAGATTTTAATATCTTGTGTTCTAAGGCCTTCTGCATAACCTTAACATCCTGAATTCCAAAGTCACCACTAAGTCTAGTGTTCTTTTTGTCCAAATTCTCTAACAGTATTAATTTTCTGTTTTCTTCCCATTATCTTCATCATCACCACCACCACCACCACCACCACCACCACCACCACCACCACCACCACCACCACCACCGTCACTCTCCTCTTCCTTTTTATAGAGCTTTAAGAGTTTTAAAGCATTTGCATCCATTACCTTATTTTATCCTTATACCAACCCTGTGAGATCGGCGCTAATATTATCTCCATTTTTCAGTTATAAAAACTGAGACCCTAAGTTGTTACGTGATCTTCTCAGGGGCAGTCAGTCCTTATATTAAATATCTTCAGTAGAATTAAAAATGTAGACCTCCCTGACTTAAATCATAGTACTCCTTCCATTATATAGCAGAGCAGGGAGAAGGACCACTACCTTTGGCATCACAGAACATGAATTCAGACCCTGTCTCTGCTACTTGATGATTCTGTGATCTTAGGAAAATCAGTTATTGTCTTCTGATCAATGAGAGGGTTGGACTAAGTGATCTTTAAACCCCTTTCTAGTTTCAAATTTATGATCCTACACTACGATCTGTGATTCTCATGCCAATTTTTTGATGAGTCAGGACACTTAATTTTATGTCAGATTGGAATCTAAGATCAGATGACATACTTTAATTTCAACACAATTTGGCATAAAATATCTAGTTATAAAATATTATGTTGCTATGTTAGATAAAAGGTAAATGGTAAATGAAAGCATTTATTTGAACAATATTTTTTTGGTACCCTGCTTCTTCTAGAAATTTCCCACATAATCTCACATTCTTTTTAGCTCACATTTTTGTAGTCTTTTGCAGTTTACAAGGCACTTCCCTCACAACAGTGAGGTCATAGTGCAGGTATTATTCTCCCCGTTATACAGATGAGGAAACTGAATGAGGTTCAGTGAGGCAAAGTGAATCATATAAAGATATCCAAATAGTGTCAGAGCTTGGCCTTGAACCAAGGTCCTTTGACTTCCAGTCTACTACTCTCTTATTTGTACTGTGTAATAAAGAATGGTTACTACCTTCTTTCAGAAAACTACAGTTTGTGGATATTCTTCCTTGCCCTCTATCACATTGCAGGATTTGGTCCAAGCTTCTTTGTTCACAGTTTCTTATTGCTCAGACCCCATGACCATGCTGCCACCTCCTGTTTACACTTTATTTTAGACTTTTAGAAGTTTGACTAAGTGAATATTTTGTAGTCTTACTTCCTTGGGGTGGTAAACTGATTGTATCTCAGCATAAATCAAATTATATTTATTCTTTGAGTAAACTTTATTACTTCCCCTCTAAAAGGTTAAGTTTATGCTCACATGTCTTCAGGATGTTAGAAGTGTATTCAATTTGAAAATAGTTGGCATCATTTTCAGAAGTCCTACCTTTTCTGATAACCTTCTTTTGCCTCATTGAGAGATTGTTTCTCACAAGTCTCAATTTCTCATTTATTGGTGTTAATACACATATATATGTGTGTATACATATGTACATATGTAGTATATGTGTAGTATTTTATATACATAGTATAGGATGAGCAAATTCAGGTCAATGGAAACAAAGTAGTTCTAAAAAATTGAGCAAAAAGGACTAGGTCCATAAAGTGTAGAATAGTTGCTCAATAGATTTTCTCATGATGTTGCAGTTGGTCAATTGAAGCAGAGAAAACTAGAGCTGGAAGAGAAAGTACTTTTGAACTCTGAACCTTAGAGCCGTAACATAAAACAGAATATAATGAAATGGAATTGTGAAGCTAGAAGATCTTAGAATATATAGAATATTAGATCAGAGTATAATTAAGCCTACAGGGAACCTTAATTCTAAGAACACTGGAATACAGAACATAGGATATTAGAACTGAGAGCAACAGAAGATAGAATGGTAGAAAAAGAATGATGGCACTTTAATGGATCTCAGAACATGTAATGTTAGAGGTAGAATGGACATAGTATTGAACCAAAAGAACATAAGATCAGAAAGGTCCTTAGAAATTCATCTAATTCAACTCCTTTATTTTTCAGAGGCAGAAATTGAGATCCAGAGAGGATTATAGTTTATCCTAGATCATTCAATAGCAGCCTCTAAACTAGAATCTGAATTTTCCAGTAGTATAGCTCAGTATGTTTTATTATGGCATTCTATCTTTTAGTAGTCAAAATAACCTTGAAAATCAGTTTGGATGAGCAGGATAACTGAAGGAAATGTTATTTCTTACAAATAGAGATCTCTCTAGATCATCTTAGATGATAATAATAATAATAATGAAAATAATTATGGTTCTTTACATAGCTATTATGTTAAAGTATTTAATTTAATCCTTATAACAGTCCTTCAAAGTGAGGTTTTACAGATGAAATTGATGCTTAGAAAAGATAAATGATTGTTCAAGTTCACAAAAATAGTAACTAAAACTCAAACTTGGACCCAAGTCTTCTGAATTAAGTTCTATTCCATTAAACTTAGCTATCTGTATAACTAAGAGTTTATTGTGTGTAGATGAGAGTCACATCTTTTTTGAACTTTAAAGTTGAAAAAGACTTCACATTTATCATCTCATGTGCTGTCACAAGAGATCTTTAAGATAGGTAATAATAACAGCTTTTATCTCTATAAGAGCTTTGTGATTTAAAAAGTCCTTTCCTCATAATAGTCTTGGGAAGTAGATGGTATAAAATCTCCATTTTGCAGATGAGAAAACAGAAGTCCATAGAAATTAAGGAGCATTTCTTTCTTTTCTTTTTTTGAATCAAAAAACTCCAATTAATTAATTAAGAATTTTTTCCATGGTTACATGATTCATATTCTTTCCCTCCCCTCTCCCTGCCCCCATAGCCAATGAGTAATTCCACTGGGTTTTACATATGTTATTGATCAAGACCTATTTCTATATTATTAATATTTTCATTAGGGTGAGCGCTTAGAGTCTACATCCCCAATCATGTCTCCATTGACCCATGTGATCAAGCAATTATTTTTCTTCTTTGTTTCTGTTCCCACAGTTCTTTCTTTGGATGTGGATAGTGTTCTTTCTCATAAGTCCCTCAGAATTGTTCTGGATCATTGCATTGCTGCCAGCAGAGAAGTCCATTACATTTGATTATACCACAGTGTATCAGTCTCTGTGTATAAGGTTCTCCTGGTTCTGCTCCTTTCAGTCTGCATCAATTCTTGGAGGTCTTTCCAGTTCACATGGAATTCCTCCAGTTCATTATTCCTTATAGCACAACAGATACCACAATTTGTTTAGTCATTCCCCAGTCGAAGAGCATCCCCTTACTTTCTAATTTTTTGCCACCACAAAGAGTACAGCTATAAATATTTTTGTACAAGTCTTTTAAATCAGTATAGTGTATCATCTCTAAGACAGAAGAGCAGTGAAGTCTAGGTAGTGGGGGTTAAGTGACTTGCCCAAGCTCATACAATTAGTAAGAGTCTGAAGCTAGATTTGAACCTGGGACCTCCCATCTATAGTCCTGAGTCTATCCTCTGAGCCACCTAGCTACCCCAGCTAAGGAGCATTTCTGAGTTCATACAGTTTCTTTGATAAAACCAGGACTTTGAAACCCTGGTATTCTGTCTCCCAAGTCAGTTCGTTCCTGATAGCCTACCTGCTATTATGACCCAATTCTGAATAGCCACAAAGTCATGAATATTATAACAATAAAATGAATTTGGTTTTCCCCAGCCACAAATAAAATTTCATCTAATTTAGATAGCAGTGGTAATAATATAAGTGAATATTCATCTTTCCTAGGAGGGCTTATTATACATCACTATGAGTGGTCAGAGTCTCTGATTTTAATCGAGAATTGAACTGTATTCTCTACTTGTGTTACATTTGAAGTTTTGGACCAGTAATGAGAAATGAATTTATTTTTTGCCCATCTTCCTTTTCCTTGGTCATTTAGATTGTCCCTTTGATTTAAACCTAGACATGATCACAGGTCTTCTTGAAATGAAATTCAGGATTATTCTCGTCATTTACCACACCTGCTATTTTGGAGAGCTGCCTCTAGACTATTTTGCTTTCAAGTTGTATTTAACATTCCATGCCTTTTTTAGACTAGCTGAAAAAAAAGAATGGCTTTTCTGTCTTGTTTACCTCTTGATCACCTGCCCTTGGGTTTCTCCCACTTCTCTTTAGGTATATGAGAAATTTGTGCTACATTGTGACATAGATCAATGTATATTTTCAGAGCTTGAAAGAACCTTAGAAAATATTTATAGTATTGAAAGCTACCTTTAAGATTATCTAATGACAATCTCCATGTTTTATAGAGGAGAAGGAAATTGAGTCCAACAAAGGTGAAATAACTTTTGGCCACATTCACACTTTGAATTAGTAGCATAGTTGTGATATAAGAATTTGTATATTTAACTGATAGTCATGCCATGTGGTAAATAAAACCCATTCTCAGACCTTAGAATGGAAAATCAAGTAATTATATCTCTAAATATCTTGGCTAAAGTTATAGCTTATCCTTTTAAAAACACCTTTATAGGGGCAGCTGGGTAGCTCAGTGGAGTGAGAGTCAGGCCTAGAGACAGGAGGTCCTAGGTTCAAACCCGGCCTCAGCCACTTCCCAGCTGTGTGACCCTGGACAAGTCACTTGACCCCCATTGCCCACCCTTACCAATCTTCCACCTATGAGACAATACACCGAAGTACAAGGGTTTAAAAAAAAAAAACAAAAAAAAACCACTTTTATAATTTAAAAAACCCTTTTCCTATGCTGTCTTTGGATCTTCACAGCAACCATGTGAAAGTACTATCTTTATTTTAAAGGTGATGAAACTGAAGCCTCAAAGCAAAGACTCTCATCTGGTATCATGAAAATTCACTGAATTGGAACAGCTAGATGTCACAATGGATAGAGCACCAGGCCTGGAGTCGAGAGGGCTTGGTTCAAATCTAGTCTTTTCCTGTCTAGGAATTATAGACATTTCCTAGCTATGCTACCCAGGCCTGGTCACTTAACCCATTTGCCTAGCCCTTGTCCTTGAAGGGAGGAAAGAGCGTGCATTGAATTTTTCATCAGAGAGCCAATATCCAGATCCTGACTCTGCTACTTAGTTTTCTAGTATAACTGTAAAAAAATTTTATGCTAGGCATAGCATACTAGTAACCCCTGCTCCTTGAGGGTCTTGAGGTTGGTGGATCTCTTGAGCTCCAGACTTCTGAGCTACCGTGGGCTAAGCCGATAATATAACCTCAGTAAGTTTGGCATTAATATAGTGAGCCCTGAGGAGAGAGATGGGTTGGGGCAGGAGAACTAGGTTGTTTAAGGAGAAATGTACTAGCACAGGGCAGGTCCAGGTTCCAATGCCTGTCAATGAGAATGGGACAGGGCCTGCAAGAAACCCCTTCACTTCCAGCCTAAGTGAGATAAGGAGAAACTATTTTTTAAAAATCTATTTTTTTTTTTGACACTTACCTTCTGTCTTGGAATAATACTATGTATTGGTTCCACAGCAGAAGAGTGATAAGGGCTAGGATGTGGAGCTTAAGTGACTTGTCTACAGCTAGGAAGAATCTGAGCCAGATTTGAACCTAAGACTTCCTGTCTCTAGGCCTGGCTTTCAATCCACTGAGCCACCCAGTTGCTACCTAAAATCTATTTTTAAAAGACAAATGAAGTGGGGGAGGAGAGAGAAAGAGGGAGAGGGTAAAGGAGAAAGAAAGAACAAATGCCTATTCAAACCTTAGATTTTTCATTTACAAAATGAGATATTGGACTAATTTATCTCCAATGTTCCTGAAAGCTGTAAATAAAATAATTTGAGTACCAAATAGAGTAATTTGTCTATGGTCATCTGTCTAGTAAGTTTAAAAGCCTAGAGTTGGAAATGTTTTCTCATTCCAAAGCTAGATCCCTGCTCTATTAGTTTTTCTTTTGAGAATAAATCATCATATCTAATCAAAATGACAATTCAGAAGAATGCCAAAATCCTGATTATTGTGGCATTGATCAAAGTTCCCAGAAAAAAAAAAAATCCCTTTGTTGTTCTTTCCCCCAGATCAGTCACAACAAGTGACTTTACTGATTGAAAAACAAAACACAGAGATTATATAGGATGACATGCAGAGCACCAGTAGTGGAAATGACATTTCCCGAATTCTATAGTACTTTTCTCATTAATAGTACTCACCGAGAGTAGTAGTATTAGATGTATAATTTCTGATTTTTAGGTGAAGAAATTGAGGCCCAAAAGAAGGAAAGTGACTTAATTGTAATTATACAACCAGTAAATCTTAGAATAGGGACTTGAGTTCAGGTTGTCCAATGCCAAATCCAGTGCTCTTTCTAGTACACAATTCAGCCTCTAAGATTGTGGAAAATAAGTCTTTTCAGAATTGACTTCAGCTATGGCTCAGAGGATGTCGAAACTTTAACCAAAGCTGCAACTCTAATCACATTATTTTTCTCCTGCTCAGTGGAGCTAAGAAAGCTTAAGAGTATTACCATCTGGGCAAATCCTACCAATGGTGAACTGTGAACTGCTTACCAACTTAACAGAAACTCTTGCTACTTCATTCATTAATTAGGCCTCCATGACACACCTTCTCCTGGTTGCCAAGCTACCGTAATGGCTATCATTAAATCCTGTCGCTTTTTATTAACCCTTTGGCCCTGGGTGGGCTGGAAGTCCCTGTTTTAATACTAATGCATTTTGCATTAGTTTATCTCCCTGAGAAATCCCATTCCCCTGACACACAAGATGTGAAGGAGAGAACTGGTCAAGGATGAAGCTGAAAAAATATTCCTCCCATCCCCTTCCCCCCAAAACATTAGCGTATTTGTTTTTATCACTTTACAAAATCCAACTTTTAGGACAGAGGTGCTGATCCAATTTGATGACAGATATAACATCTACCCAGGAGATTAAAAAATGGCTCATTTTTCTTTAATTCTTTCAACTCAGATTTGTGTAGCTGTTTGGGAATTCTTTGGCTGGTTGGCAACAGAAGCTAGTCTGTAAGTCATGTGAGAGCAAGTTCATCTTTCTCAGAGCTGCCTCTGAGATTTCCTTGCAGTTGTTTGGAAAGTGTACACTAGAGAAATATATGATCCCTTTCTATCATTCATACATTCCAAAAACAGCAATAATAAGCACCTACTATGTGCCAGACACTTTGAACATAAAGAACTGGAAGCCCTTCTCCCATATCCCCCCAAGTACCCAGTTCTTTTCCATCTTTTAGTAAACATTTATTAAATATCTACTATATGCTAGGCACTGCACTAAATACTGGGGGTACAAAGAAAAGCAAAAGATACCCTCTTTTCAAGGTGATGGGGGAGACAACATGCAAACAACAGTGTATAAACAAGCTATATATAAGATCAATTGGAAATTGTCAGCACAGGGAAGCCATTCCTGGATACTGACATTTATTCAACACTGCATAGGGAGTCAGAAATTGAACCTGTGAAATGGGAACTCAGGGAAGTTAAAGTCTTGTTTGCTGAAAAGGGCCTTAGAAGATGAAATAGTAATATGAGAAGGCTTCCAGGTGTCTGAGGTAAAACTCCTATCTATGTCTCTTGATTTCCAGTCCACTGTTTCTGTTCTACTGTCCTGCAAGATCCCTAAATAGCTTCAAACTAGAAAAAAAAGGAAGTAGGCTGCTTGTGTTGCAAGAGTGGAAGGAAAGCAAATAACTCAACCCAAGGGCTTCTTTATTTCTCATAATGTAAATTGATCCTTAGGATGGCCTTCAGTGTGTTGGGGAAAATCTTCATAAAGGAGCTATAGGAGAGCATGGCAAAGTATGGGATCTGATTGGCATTAATTAAGGAATTAACCCACAAAAATAAGATCACAATTCCATTGGATTATTGAACTATAATATATATATATATATACATATATAAAATAAGGGAACAAGCCAGACACTCTGTTAAGTGACTTTATTTCTTTTGATCCTCATAGCAACTCTGGGAGACAAGTGCTATAATTATCTCCCTCATTTGCAGTTGAGGAAACTGAGACAAACAGAGGTTAAATGTCTTGCCTGGGTCATATAGCTAGTAAGTGTATGAAGTTGAATTTGAAGTCAGGTCCTCCTGATTCCAGACCCAGTGCTCTATCCACTGTACCACATAGCTGCCTCATGGCTAATGATGGAATTATTGGGTATCAGAGTAAAAAATAATTGAGTATCAGTATCAGAAAATAAAATGTAGAAATTTGGAATTCAGAGAAATCTTTTAAGGTCTAAAGATCTATGACTAAGTGACTAAAAAACGATTTAGTCAAACTTATTTTTACAGAAGAAGGAACTAAGATTTGAAGTGGTTACCAGTCAGTAAAACAGCAAGCATTTATTAAGTGCCTGTTATGTGTTAGGCACTGTTTTGAATGCTTAGATACAAAGCCAAAAAATGAAATATTCCTTGCTTTCAAGAAGCTTTCATTCTATATGAGGACACAATATGTACGGATATAAGTATATACATATAACAATCCAAAATTGATACTGGGTTCTGAAGGATCAGTTTGCTCTTTCCTTTTCCTGCAAAGGGATCTTTAGCTTTGGCCTCATAATTGAAATGAGTTCACTCCTGAGAAGCCTGGATCCTAAAATAAGGAGTCACCTTTTTTCTTTTACCCGTTGGCTCTTTATACCAGCACCAACCCTAAAACTCTTAAGAGAGAATCACTCGAATGTTAGGTCTAGCTCATATCAACTAAGTTCTTCTCCAAAAATGGAATAGATATTTTCAGTGCACACTGTAGATCAGATATAGGACAGCTATATATTTTCTCTGGACAAAAAAGAAATGATAAAAATACAACAGACTCACAAAGACTATGTTGACAAAACATTTAAACATGAAGCAGAAACTAATAACCTCTTGTTCCATGTCACATGGTATATTATTTATTGAGCTTGAATTTAAACCTTCAACTTCTCCCAATCCTTTGTATTTTTTAATCTCCATAGATAGAGACCAGTTCATAAATTCTTGATTACTTCCACATAAGGATAATAATATTCCTTGCCTTCCAACTTCCAAGATTGTTTGATTTCTTACAGTTTTGTCTTTTGTCTTTGTGTTTACAAATTTAAACAGAATTTTAATTCCTGACACTAATCTGATTTTAAATTGTATGATTAAAAAAAAATAAAAAAATTGTATGATTAGAAGAGTTTGTAGTTCAGCATATAACCAATGATAATCTTGCTTTCTCTTTGGACAGAGCACATCTATGAGACAGTGTGAAGTCAGAATCATAAAACTAGGCTTTGATTTCAACTCAGATGTATTATACCTATATAACTGTGGTCTAGTCATTGCACCATTCTGATGAGCCTGTTTCCTTATCTATATGATGGGACAAAGAATGCTTCTACCTTCCAAATAGGGTTGTCTTAAGAACAGTACTTTGCAAACTATGAATAGCTGTAGCAATGTGTGAAGTTAGTTGGGAATATTATGTTCAGGTCTTGTTACATTTCTTTTACTTGACCCTACAGGATCCTACAAAAACAGTGGGAGACAGCAGAGGGATAGATTTTAGCTCCCTAAAAGAAGGAAAGTCCAAACAACCAGACTTCTCCAAAAGTGGACTCTCTCAAGAGGAAATTAGTTCCCCTATCAGTGGAGGTCCTAAAGTGAAGGCTAGATGGCCATTTGTCAGGAATGCTATAGAGGAGATTCCTGTTTCAGGAAGGTCTTGGAATAGAACACAACCAATATTCCTTATAGTTTTGAGGATTCTGTGATTCTGAGATTATGAAATGCATATAAACAGCGTTTGGAATTCCAGTTTGTTATAAAGCTTCAGATTCTGTAAAATGTGAGGTGATTTGAGAGAACAGAAGAGGCAATTAATTGTGCTCTTCAGAGCAGCTCCACCACTATATAAGTTTGCATTCACTCCAATGAGGGCTGAAAACAATATAAACAGCATCTTGTCATACTACCTACAGACCAGTGAGATACTTAGCTCTGATTCTATTAGTGCCTGTCTTGAAATGGATGTCTTGTCATGTAGCCTTCTTGACTATTAGTAATTTAAATTGACTTGGTGATTGAAAGTACTACTTCAGACTGGAACTGATGGACTGTGACCTCTGTGGTCCTACAGCTTTGAAGGCAGTGATGCTTCTACAAATTTCCTTCTCCCCATCTCTCCTTCCAAACTCCTACCTTTTTTTTTTTTTTAAGGCTTTGAACACCCTTTCTGCTAATGCTGAAAATGAAAGCTTAATATAGTTGCTACCTGGACCACCTTTAAAAGGAAATAGGCTTTATAAGTGTACTTTTCCCCTTTGAAGGTAAGTGCTATCTGTGGGGCCCCTCTCACTACTTGAATCAGGTCTAATTTGACTCAAGAGATGTGTGAAGATACAAACTAAAAAACAAAAGTGACAAGGAAACATTCTCCTAATTCTAAGGGCTCTGCCTTTGGAGGAGAGCATTCCCAATTTGTCTCAACTCACCTTTCTTGCCTCATTTCATATGATTCCCTTTTACATACACTATATTCAAGGTCCACTGGACAAGTTGTGGTTTGCTGATCTCATTCTACCCTTTGCTGCCTTTCTGTATTAATGAAGCCTTTCCCTACGTCAGATAATATCCTTATCTCTAGGGGGCAAAATTATTTTCTTTTAGGACCACCTCAAGTGCCACTTCCTACAAGAAGACTTCTAAGGTCCTTCCAACTACAGGTGATTTTTCTTCTTCAAATGTTCTTAGCACATTTTGCCTGGAATTCCCCTTTACCCTATTATACCCTAAATTAGGAGACAGGCTGACAAGGTAGATAAGAGTCAGGCAAGCCTGAGTTCAAGTCCTACTTCAGACATATATGTGACCCTGGGTTGTTAGCAAACATTTATTTAGCTTTGATTATTTACCAGATATAATGCTAGGCACTGGAAATACCAAAAACACAAATAAAATTATCTTTGCACTCAGGGAGCTTATATTCCTTAAAGGAAGACAACATGTACACAATATAATTTTTAGCAAATTTATGTAAAATAAATACAAGATATTTTTTTTGAAAAGGAAACAGTAGCTAACTGAAGTTAGGGGAGACAGCTTAATGTGGGAGTTGACATTCGAACTGACTTTCAAAAAAATTAAAAGTTTTAAGAGGTAAAAGCAAGGAAGGAATACATTCTAGATATGGAAGCCAGGCTGTGCAAAAGGGTGGAATTTTGTGTATGAAGAATGAGAAGAAAACCAGTTGGGATTTAAGTCATTTAACCCCACTGACCCTTGCTATAAAATGAAGATGAGAATAGCACCCATCTGAGAGAATTATTGTGAAGATCAAGAAAGGTAATATAAGTAAAACACTTTTCAAACTTATATAAATATAAATGTGTGTTTCATTTGGACATAATTCTGTAGTATTTCCTAGAATGTAGAAACTGTATCAGTTTTTATTATTCTATCTTCAGAAACTCCCACAGTGCCTTTTACATAGTAGTTACCTAATGAATGTTTAAGAAGGTTTAGTGTAAGATCCATGATGGACCTGGTCTCTGACCCTTACAAGTAAGCTGTGGCTACTATTTACAAAGGGATCATACTAAATTCTTATGATACAAAGATAGGAAAAACAATCCCTGACTTTGGTTCTCTTATTTGTAGGATCCAATAACTGCACAGATAAGAACATGATTATTTGAGGAAGGATAAAGGGGCAGCAATTGTAAAGGAAGATTTTATATAGGAGGTGGCATGTAAACTGAGTCTTGAAGGAGGGAATCTTGAAGAAACCTATTAACTTTCAGTTCAATTCAGAATGTAGAGTTAAGAAGAAAATAAGGAAAGAAAATGGGGGCATCTATTTTTTTTTCCAGTTTGCTGAATTTATTTTTCAGATTAGCTTTTTTAAAAAAATATTTATTAATGTTTATTTTTAACCTGGTTACATGATTCATGCTACTACTTTCCCCTTCACCCCCCGCAATCCTCCCACCCATGGCCGATACACATTTCCACTGGTTTTAACATGTGTCATTGATCAAGACCTATTTCCAAATTGTTGTTAGTTGCATTGGTGTGGTAGTTTCGAGTCTACATCCCCAATCATGTCCACCTCAACCCATGCGTTTAAGCAATTGTTTTAATTCTATGTTTCCTCTCCTGCAGTCCTTCCTCTGAATGTGGGTAGCGTTCTTTACCATAAATCCCTCAGAGCTGTCCTGTGTCATTACATTGCTGCTGGTACAGAAGTCCATGCATTCAATTTTACCATAGTATATCAGTCTTTGTGTACAATGTTCTTCTGGCTCTGCTCCTTTCGCTATGCAACAGTTCCTGGAGGTCTTTCCAGTTCACCTGAAATTCCTCTAGTTTATTATTCCTTTGAGCACAATAGTATTCTATCACCAGCATATACCACAATTTGTTCAGCCATTCCCCAATTGAAGGGCATACCCTCCCTTTCCAGTTCTTTGCCACCACGGAAAGCTCAGCTATAAATATTTTCGTACAAGTCTGTTTATCTATGATCTCTTTGGGGGTACAAACCCAACAACGGTATGGCTGGATCAAAGGGCAGGCACTCTTTTATTGCTCTTTGGGCATAGTTCCAAATTGCCAGCCAGAATGGTTGGATCAGTTCACAACTCCACCAGCAATGCATTAATGTCCCAATTTTGCCACGTCCCCTCCAGCATTCAATTACTCTCCCCTTCTTTCATTTTAGCCAATCTGCTAGGTGTGAGGTGATACCTCAGAGTTGTTTTGATTTGCATTTCTCTAATTATTAGAGATTTAGAGCACTTTCTCATGTGCTTATTGATACTTTTGATTTCTTTACCTGAAAATTGCCTATTCATGTCTCTTGCCCATTTATCAATTGGGGAATGGCTTGATTTTTTATACAATTGCTTTAACTCCTTGTATATTTGAGTAATTAGACCCCTGTCAGAGTTTTTTGTTATAAAGATTTTTTCCCAATTTGTTGTTTCCCTTCTGATTTTGACTACATTGTTTTTGTTTGTACAAAAGTTTTTAGTTTAATATAATCAAAACCATTTAATTTACATTTTGTAATTTTCTCTAACTCTTGCTTGGTTTTAAAATCTTTCCTTTCCCAGAGATCTGACAAGTATACTATTCTGTGTTCACTTAACTTATTTATAGTTTCCCTCTTTATATTCAAGTCATTCACCCATTCTGAATTTATCTTGGTGTAGGGTGTGAGGTGTTGAACTAAACCTAATCTCTCCCATATTGTTTTCCAACTTTCCCAGCAGTTTTTGTCAAATAGTGGATTATTGTCCCCAAAGTTGGGCTCTTTGGGCTTATCATACACTGTCTTGCTGACGTCACTTACCTCAAGCCTGTTCCACTGATCTTCCCTTCTGTCTCTTAGCCAGTACATTTTGATGACCGCTGCTTTATAGTATAGTTTAATATCTGGTACTGCTAGGCCACTTTCCTTCAATTTTTTTTCCATTATTTCCCTTGATATTTTTTATCTTTTGTTATTCCAAATGAACTTTGTAATAGTTTTTTCTAATTCATTAAAAAAGTTTTTTGGTAGTTTGATTAAGTATGGCACTAAATAGGTAAATTAATTTGGGTAGACTCATCATTTTTATTATGTTAGCTCGTCCTATCCATGAGCAATCAATGGCTTTCCAATTGTTGAGATCCAGTTTTATTTGTTTGGAAAGTGTTTTGTAGTTGTTTTTGTATAATTGCTGTGTTTGTTTTGGTAGATAGATTCCTAAGTATTTTATATTGTCTAGGGTGATTTTAAATGGTGTTTCTCTTTCTACCTCTTGCTGCTGTGATGTGTTGGAAATATATAGAAATGCTGATGATTTATGTGTATTTATTTTGTATCCTGCAACTTTGCTAAAGTTGTTGATTCTCTAGGATTTTTTAAGTATACCATCATATCATCTACAAAGAGTGATAGCTTAGTCTCCTCATTGTCTATTTTGATACCTTCAATTTCTTTTTCTTCTCTAATTGCAACTGCTAGTGTTTCTAGTACTATCTTGAATAATAGAGGTGATAATGGGCATGCTTGTTTCACTCCTGATCTTATTGGGAAGGCTTCTAATTTATCCCCATTGCATATGATGCTTGTTGATGGTTTTAGGTATATACTGTTTATTATTTTTAGGAAAGGTCCTTCTATTCCTATACTTTTCAGTGTTTTCAATAGGAATGGATGCTGTATTTTGTCAAAGGCTTTTTCAGCATCTATTGAGATAATCATGTGATTTTTGTTTGTTAGATTGTTGATATGGTCAATTATGTGGATGGTTTTCCTAATGTTGAACCATCCTTGCATTCGTGGTATAAATCCCACCTGATCATGGTGGATGATCCTCTTGATCACCTGCTGGAGTCTCTTTGCTAGTATTCTATTTAGGATTTTTGCATCTATGTTCATTAGGGAGATTGGTCTGTAGTTTTCTTTCTCCATTTTGGATCTACCTGGCTTTGGAATCAGTACCATATTTGTGTCATAAAAGGAATTTGGTAGGACTCCTTCTTTGCTTATCATATCAAATAATTTGTATAGTAATGGGATTAGTTGTTCTTTGAATGTCTGATAGAATTCACTTGTGAATCCATCAGGCCCTGGCGATTTTTTTCTTAGGGAGTTCTTTGTTGGCTTGTTCAATTTCTTTTTCTGATATGGGATTATTTAGGTATTCTATTTCTTCTGCTGTTAATCTAGGCAATTTATATTTTTGTAAATATTCATCCATATCTCTTAGATTGCTATATTTATTGCTATATAATTGGGCAAAATAGTTTTTAATGATTGCCTTAATTTCCCCTTCATTAGAGGTGAGCTCTCCCTTTTCATCTTTGATACTTTCAATTTGGTTTTCTTCTTTCCTTTTTTTTATTAGATTGACCAGTACTTTGTCTATTTTATCTGTTTCAAAATACCAGGTTCTAGTCTGATTTATTAATTCAATAGTTCTTTTACTTTCGACTTTATTAATTTCTCCCTTGATTTTTAGTATTTCTAATTTAGTTTTCATCTGGGGATTTTTAATTTGTTCACTTTCTAGATTTTTGAGTTGCATGCTCAATTCATTAATCTCTGCTCTCCCTAATTTGTTATTATATGCACTCAAGGATATAAATTTCCCCCTGAGTACTGCCTTGGCCGCATCCCACAGAGTTTGGTAGGATGTCTCATCATTGCCATTCTCTTCAATGAAATTGTTGATTGTTTCTATTATTTCTTCTTTGACTAATTGGTTTTGGAGAATTATATTGTTTAATTTCCAATTAGTTTTTGATTTGCCTTTCCAGGGCCCTTATTAATTATTATTTTTATTGCATTATGATCTGAGGTTACATTTATTATTTCTGCTCTTTTGCATTTGTTTGCAATGTTTCTATGCCCTATTACATGGTCAATCTTTGTCAATGTAACATGTACAGCTGAAAAGAAGGTGTATTTCTTTTTGTCCTATTTATTTTTCTCCACATATCAATTAAATCTAATTTTTCTAGGACTTCATTCACCTCTCTTACCTCTTTCTTATTTATTTTTTGGTTTAATTTATCTAGATCTGAAAGAGGAATATTTAGATCTCCCACTATTAATGGTCTTACTATCTATTTCCTTCTTGAGCTCTGCCAGTTTCTCCTTTATGAATTTGGATGCTATGCCACTTGGTGCGTACATATTGAGCAGTGTTATTTCCTCATTGTTTATACTGCCTTTAATCAGGATGTAATGACCTTCCCTATCTTTTTTAATCATGACTATTTTTTCTTTGGCTTTGTCAGAAATCATAATAGCCACTCCTGCCTTATTTTTCTCATTTGACGCCCAAAAGATTTTGCTCAAGCCCTTAACCTTAAACTTGTGTATGTCCACCCGCCTCATATCTGTTTCTTATAGACAACATATGGTAGGATTTTGGTTTCTAATCCATTCAGCTATTTGCTTCCATTTTATGAGCGAGTTCATCCCATTCTCATTCAGAGTCATAATTATCAGTTGTGCATTTGCTGACATTTTTGTATCCTCCCCTAGTCCTACTCCTTCTTCTTACACTATTTCCTTTTAAACCAGTGGTTTGCTTTAAGCCAGTATCCCTTATCCTCTCCCTTGATTAACTTCCCTTTCTACTCCCTCCCTTATTATTCCCCTTTTTATTTTTAAAGGCCTAATGAATTCCCTCCCCCTTCTTCTCCCCTCCCTTTTTTGACCTCCTCACTACCCTGTTCCCCTTGGTTTATCTCTTCTGACTTTCTCAGTAGGGTTAGATAGAGTTTTATATCCCAATGGATAATATAGCTACTCTTCCCTCTCCGGTTTGATTACACTGAGAGTAAGGTTTAAATATTACCTCTTAATGCTCTCTTCCTCTCCTTCTTATAATAGTATTTGTCCCCTCCCCTTCCCATGCCCTCTTTGTGTGTAATAGAATATCCTATTTTTCTTCTTCATTCAAGTTTCTCTTGGTGTCCCCTACTATTCATCCCCCCTCTTTCCCACCCCCCCATATCATCTTAGACCATTTAGTATTCTACCCTCTCCCTATGAATTATTCTTCTGATTACTATAATAGTGAATAGAGTTCACTACAGAAAATTATACATAGCATTTCTCCACATAGGAATACAGATAATTATATCTTATTGAAGCCCTTAAAGAGGGAAATTTAAAAAATATGAGTTTTCTTTCTTTCCCCTTTGTTTCTTATTTACCTTTTCATGTTTCTCTTGATTTTTGTGGTTGGGTATCAAACTTTCCATTTAGTCCTGGTCTTTTCTGTGCAAATACTTGGAAATCTTCAATTTTGTTGAATGTGCATACTTTTCCTCTGGAAGTATATAATCAGTTTTGATGGGTAGTTGATCCGTCGTTGAAGGCCCAGTTCTCTTGCCTTTCTGAATATAATATTCCAAGCCTTGAGGTCTTTTAGCATAGAGGCTGCCAGATTCTGTTGATCCTGATTGGTGCTCCTTGATATTTGAACTGTCTCTTTCTGGCTTCTTTTAAGATTTTTTTCTTTTACTTTGGAAGCTCTTGAATTTGGCTATTATATTCCTGGGGGTTGTCTTTTCTGGGTCTAGTGTAGAGGGTGATCTATGGATCCTTTCAATGTCTATATTGCCCTCTTGTTGTAGAACTTCAGGGCAATTTTGCTGAATAATTTCCTTTTGTATGGAGTCCAAATTTCTATTAATTTCTACTTTTTCAGGAAGACCAATGATCTCAAATTGTCTCTTCTAGCCCTGTTTTCTTGATCTGTCAATTTCTCATTGAGATATTTCATGTTTCCTTCTATTTTATCAGTCTTTTGACTTTTTTTTATTTGTTCTTGCTGTCTTGAGATCATTAGCTTCTAATTGCTCAATTCTAGCCTTTAGGGACTGGTTTTCGGTTATAATCTTTTGTTTTTCTTTTTCAATCTGGTCATTTCTTGTCTTCAGTTGACTTGCCTCACTTTCCAATTGTGAAATTCTGCCTTTTAAACTGTTATTTTCTTGCCAGATCTCTTCCATCTTTCTCATCATCTCAGATTTGAACTCTTCAATGGCTCGTGTCCAGTTTTCATTATTTTGGGAAGGTTTGGATGTGATTACTTGTTTGTTCTCCTTTGTTGTTTCCTCTGCTGTCTGGACTTTCTCTGTGTAAAAGATGTCCAGTGTTACAGATTTCTTCTTGATGATCTTTCTCTTTTGGGGTTCTTGAGAATGGCTTGCCATTGTTAGCCCTGTGCCCTCTTAGGTTTTTCCTCACACCCAGAGTCTGTTTGTACTCTCTAGGCTCCTGAAGTCTCAGGTCTAGTTGTTCTCAGGGTCAAGCATCCTGATGGCCCCCTTGTTTGTTCCTCTGTCTGAGGCTCCTTTAATAGTTTCAGGGAGCTGTTTCCACAGTTGTGCACCCTTCTGCACTGGGTCCTCAGTCAAGGTCCACTCCTGTGCTCAGGATCTGAGTCCGCTCCTGCAATCAGGATCCGTGGACTCAAGAGCCTGAGCTTGAGCCTGCACCTAGGGTCTGCGTTCAAAGTCCGTGGGGGTTCTTTAGCCTCTTGGGGTCTTAAGTATTGCTGCTCTCAGGAACAGGTCCTGGTGACCCCAGGTAGCTGCCAAGGACTTAATGGGTGCCCCAAGCTTGCTCTAGCTCTTGTGTGCTGGCTTTGGCACTGTAGGTGGTGTGGGGTTGGGGAGGGGGGTTGCTCAACTTGTGTTTTAGTGAGAGCTATTTCACCCCCTTATAGCATGGAAATGCCGGAATTTCACATACCCTCAATACTGCGCCCTGTTGTGGAGTCCCTTTGTTCCTCTGGATTTCTTTTTATGTCTTCTTGAGGAGTCCTATATGTTTTGGTTAGGAGTGGATAAGGAGCTGCTTTTTACTCGGCCGTCATCTTAACCATGAAGTGATTAGATTCGGGGCATCTATTTTAAGTAGCCTTCTCAAGAAATTTAATAACTAAGAGGAGATATAGGATAATAGCTGCTGGAGGTGGATGGATCAAAAGAAAGTTTTTTTGAGAATGGGGAAGATACGGACATATTTGTAGACATTAGGGTAGCAGCCAGTAAGTGGATAGGGAGAGATTTAAGATTAATGAGAGATTAGAAGTAATAAAGAAGGCAATCTCCTGGAGAAGATAGGATGAAATGGGATTATTACATATGGAGAGGGATTTGTATTGGCAAGGAAAAGAGCTACCTCTTCATGTAAGACAAGGGTAAAGGAAGAGATTATGGTAGAAGGCATTTTAGTAATGTGAGGGAGGGAAAAGGGAAAAAGAGGGAACACTGCAAATAGTCTCAACTTTTTCAGTGAAATGAGGGTAGGTACTGTTCTCAGCATAGAGAGTGGGGGAAAGGGGAACCATGGAAGGTTTGAAGAAGGATGAAAAGATTTGTAAAAGCTGCTATTTAATCAGATAGTGAATAATTGGGCAGGTGTAAAAGGATTGCTTTACTGCAGCTTAGTTGCCAAAATGCAACTCAGTTCCTCAGAAACTGGTTGGACCGAGTCATTTCCTTGCTCACAAACCGTTACTGTCTTCCTATTTCCTACAAGATGGGGACATAGTTTAATTATGTAATGTGTAGTAGACATAGTCAGCATGGTTTCATGATTTTCTCCAGCTTCATTTGTAGCTTATGAATAGGAGTGAATAGTGGGAGGAATCTCTCCTGAATTATTTCTTTCTTTCTCTCTATAGTCTTTTTTAAATTGATCTCATCAGATCCAGTGACTTCAGTTGCTGTCTCTTTGTATAATACTCCTAGATTTAAAGGTTCAGTTCTAGACTCTTCCCTAATTGCCATTCCTACATCACCACTTCTTATTAAATGTTTCTAATACTGTGTCCTACAGTCATCTCAAATGCAACACGATTAAAAGAGAATTTAACATTCTCCCCCATACCTATCCTTTTCCAAACTTCTTTTGTTGTTGTTGTTGTTGTTGAATATATATCCATCTTTCTAGGTTTGCAGCCTTGAGGTCATTCTCAACACTTCATTTTTGCTCATCCTGTATTTATCTAATTTTATCTATCTAATTTTATCTAATTTATCTAATCATACTTAGATATATGTGAGGTAAAATCTGACCCATGACAGTAAAATGATAATTTTGCTTGGTATAGCAAAGGTACTGAAGCGTGTTGTCATATCTTTCTCCAACTCATTTTACAGATGAAGAAACAGAAACACACAAGGTTAAGTGACTTGAATTTTGCCACACAGCTAGTACTTGTCTGAGATTGGATTTATATTTAGGCTTTCCTTATTCCAGCCAAGTGCCTTTATCCACTCCATTACCTAGATGCCCATTACTTACTGTTTGTAGTTACCTCATATGTTTGACCCTTGATATTATAGTAAAGGTTTCTGGTATTTCTACATTGTGTGCAGTGCTGGCTTTTTGTTTTTAATAGATACTGTTTATCATATTAAGAAAACATATTTCTTCCTATGTTTCCTGTTTGTGTTTTTTAAAAGAAGTGTTATATTTTAAAAAAATATCTTTAAGAATATCTTGATATAATCAATGTGATGTTTTCATTATCAATATAGACCCTTTTGCTTAAAATTTCCCTTACATTGAACAAACCTTGCCTTCCTAGAAAAAAAAATCTTTTCTGTTCATTATGTATAATCTTTTTCATGTGTTGCTGAAGCCAGTTTGTTAGTGTTTTATTTAAATTTTGGTGTTGGTATTTTTTAGGGATTTTGTTTTGTGATTTTTCTTTCTTTGATTTGTTTCTCTATGGTTTAGATATGAAAGGGGAAAAAAGGGAAACAAGCATTTATTATCTACTTACCGGGTGTGAAGGACCATTCTAGGTGCTTTACAAATGTTTTCTCATTTGATATATATTCCGTTTTCCCTTTTATATGTAATGTATGATAAAATATTGTTTGAAGAACATATATGAATCATAAATAGTATGTGATCAAATAGATGATCGTATTTTTAAAAAGTTTATTTGAATTTGGAGTAATTGTTCCTTGTATGTCTGATAAAATTCACTGTTGCTTTTTTAAATTTGTGAGTTCAGTTTTAGTTTTGTTTTTGAGATTTACCTATTTACATCAATCTAAATATATCTCATTTTTGTAGCTATCAATACATTTTATTTAAATTTTTGGTTTTGTTGACATGCAGTTTGGTAAAATAATTTCTAGTCGTTTATATTACTTCTTTTTATTGTGATTTCTTTTTTAAATTTTTAAATAAATTAGTTAATACTTCCATCAGTTTTTTTCTCTAAAATAAACTGGCATTTCATTTCATTTTGCCTTCACTTTTGTTAATATATTTAAAAATTTTTTTTACTTTCTATTTTGCTGTTCTTTTGTAGTATTAAAATGTTTTGTTTCTTCTACTTTTTCTTTAGTGGAGTGCTCAACTTGTCATCTATTCTTTCCATTTTTATTTAATAACATTGTTTAAAGATATGATTTTGATTTAAGGACTGCTTTGGCTACATCTCAATTTTTTGAATGCTCTGTCATTGTTGTTAATTACTTCCATGAAAATTTCTATTGTTTTGAATATTTGTTCTTTGATATATGTATTCTTTAGGAATTGGGTACTTAGTCTTATTGATTTTTATCCTTTCCTAAAATCCCCATTAGTGGATGTAATTTTATTGCATTATGGTTGGCAAAAGTTTTTAAAATATTTATAATTTTCTGTATTTATGAGTTTTTATGCCTTACTAATATTAGATCAATTTTTCTTAAAATATCATGTTCAGATGAGAACATGTATACTCCATTCTGTTATCATTCAGTAATCACCAAAGATCTAATATTTATAACCTTTCTAAAATTCTGCTTAAATCTTTGTCTTCTTTATTATTTCTTTTTGAATTAAACCTGTCTAGGTCTGAAGTAAGTACACTGAGATCCCCAATTGTCACAGTTTTTCCCTTTTGTTCTTCTTGTAAATCACATCTTTTTAAGTATTTAGAAGCTCAAAAATTTGGTGCAAATATGTTAAATACTATTATCTTTTAACCACATTATATTCCTTCAAACCTACTGTACTTTCCCTTTTTATCTGTTTTAATCATGCTTATTTTTACTGCTTCTTTTATCTGAGATCATGATTCCTATACTTGAGCATGAAAATTCATTTGAAGCAAAATAGGCCTCAGCTCCTTACTCCCTTTTTAATCTTTGTGTGAATGTTTCTGTGATATATATTGTTACGTTGATAAATAACAGAATTCTTGGTGAGGCTGATCCTGTATTTTTCAGGGATTCCATGTTGCCATCCTTTACATAACAATATTTCATATAGTATGCTGCTGGATTCTGTTTTCTAATTCATAAAGTGCTTCCTTTTTATAATTGAGTTCATCATTTGTATGTTTATAGTTGTGCTTTTTTAATTGTTTATTTCTCTTACTTGTGTCTCATATTTTTTTCTTCTCTTTGACCCCCTAGTGTCTCACTATAAAGGAAAAGAGACTGCTGAATGAGAATTATTTACAACTCCAATGGACTGTCTTTTATCAAACCTGATTCTGTTTCAGTACCCCTCTTCCTAAGTTTCTTTTCTTTTATTTCTACTTCATGTTCCATACTCTAAAAATGGATTTTGTTTTGCTTATTTATAATCCTTCCATGAAATTCTCATCTTCCCTCTCTGCTCCTGTTCCCATCAGATTTCCTTTTGTGCTTAATGTATTTCTGTACTAAATTTTGTGTGTATGTATAGCTTTGTCTATGTGTATATATCTATGTCTCAGATGGAAAGGGGTATTTATGTAATCTTCTTGAATAACCTTTTTTACATTAGACATTGTTCCATTTCCCCTCCTTCCTTCTTTATTGTATTTCTTTTCCTTCACCTTTTTCCCTTAAGGGAATCAATATAAAACAAAACTGCTTTCAATAATTCTGCATCATTTGCCTTCTCTGTGGCTCTTGAAGTCAGAGTTCAGAGTGGGCAATTTTTTCTTTTTTCTGATACTTGAAATATAAGTACTCTATCATCATATAGTCTCTTCCAATTTATTAGGTGTCTTTGCCTTTCTATGTTTTTCTTGAATCCTGTGTTTGTATTTTCTTATATTCATTCATCTCTGGCCTTTTTACTTTTTTGTATTTTCTTTGTACTTTTTCTTTAAAAGAAAAGAAAAATTTAATAAACTTTTGTTTGGAGACATGAACAAAAATTCTTGCAATTCTAGGATTCTTGGAAGACTTTTATTAAGCAGTCTCTTCTACTGGAAGATTGTATTTTAGCTTTTTCTAATATATATTCTTCTCCATTCTGAACCTTTACCTTTTGCTTTTCTGGAATGTGTGCTTTCCTCTCCTTTTAAATGGTATTTGCTAGCTCCTTGATAATTGAGTTTTTTATTTCCAGGTTCTTTGCAACATTTTTTACTTTGACCTGGAAGCTATGAAATTCCTGCATATTTTCATTTTGGGGTTTCTTTTGTAAGGAGCAGTTGGCACAGAGAAGGTTTGGAACTTTGGAAAAGCAACCTTGAATGACAGGAGCAGTGGTTGGAAGGGCAAGCAGAGGCTTGTGGAAGAAAAGAACCTTGGAGAGGGGCTTGTCTCTGGACTCTGAAAGAGATAGAGAACTTTTACCCCACTTCTGGAATCTACCAAGACTACCTGTGGGTTTCCCTGAAGACTAGTTTGTCCTGCTTCTTAAATATACCATTGAAGGAGAATTTAAGCGTCTGCCAGTGACTAGAAGGGGTCTGTGCACCCGACCAGCTTGCAAACCCCAGAGACTCACTGTCCTGTCCTGTGCTAATTTAAGAGAGACCCTCATAAACCTTCTGTCTATCGTTTAGCTTAGCTAGCAGATAGAAGAGAGGAGGTGAAAACTCCTGGCCAAGGCCAAAAGACTTGGCCAGGTACCAAGGACCTCAACTGTTGTTGTGACAGAGCAAGGCTCACTCATCTCACCCATCCTTGATACTTCAACACAATTAATTAATTTTGTTATCAAATTAACAGTCAGATAAAGCTCCTTTGGGGACACAGTGATGTGGGAAGCCAATAAGAGAATAGATAAAAATCTGAGACCCCTCTTTTGATACCTCTTATGATCCATACCTTTTCTTATTGGAAAAACATTATAGACTTATTGAAAAGCTTTGAGTCCTTAACAGACCAACAACTACTGAGTTAAAAATTTTTCTCCTTGATAATTAAGAAGCCTGAACCCTAACAAACATTGCTTAGATAAGACTGCATACTTAGATAAGACTGGAACCTTTAGTCTGGACTTTATTTGACCAGGTGCCTGTAATCCAGGAAGACAGGACTCAATTAGTGAATATCTCCATAAAATATTTCTGCTCCCAGAATTATCCCCTACTAATTGGTAGTTGGAATTTGGCCATTGTCCTTGTACCTACCTATACCTTTACTTTTTAGACTTTAATGGGTTGTGTGTGTGATTTGTGACCCCTTCACAGCTGTGACTCTTTCTTTGTGTTCTTTGTTTGAAATCAGTATATAATAAACTACAAAGCCCACAGAGTTCAGATCAGCATGGGCTAACCACTAGTCTGGTCGTTCTCATTTTCTTTCTCCTGTCTTAACAATCCTATGCCACCATACGCCACTCAGGACCCCTACCATATAGAGTAGGCTCTCTATACAGTGACAATAGAGGAAAGAAGAGGGAATTGGGGGAGACTATAACAAGCTTTGGCTTTGCAAAGTCCAAGACTGCCAGTCATTCAGTCATTTCCCGATAGGGTTGGGTTCAGCAAGGGTTTCTTAGGGTTCAGGCAAATTTAGTTAAGTCCTGGAAAACAGTTAATACCCATCCCCAAAGAGACCCCTAACTAGACATTGACTCTGTCCATCTCTGTTTGCTACACCAGTCACAGAGATAGATAACCTCTGGATACCCTCTAAGTAAAGGTAAAGAGTTCCCTAGATATCGCTAGATAAAAATATACATTTATCACATTTTCAAGCTTGTCCACCCAAACAACATCTCTGGGACTCTCAAATCATCTTTACACTTTCAGGAGATATATAGTGAATTATTATTATTATTTTTACTTTTTTCTTTGTTTCTAATGGGTCTAAGATTCTTAAATCCTTTCTTTCTTTCTTTCTTTCTTTCTTTCTTTCTTTCTTTCTTTCTTTCTTT
>NC_058131.1:320100880-320188732 GCF_016433145.1 Gracilinanus agilis
AATAAGATGGTCATTATAAAGCATTTAGCACATAGTAAGTGTTGATAAACGTTAATAGCTATTATTATCATCATATACTTTGTCAGTTGTAAAGGACCTAGCTATATATTAAATATTTTCATTACTATATCATACTTCTTTGATTGATCTGAGCATAATATTAAGCTGAAAGCAGATATTCAATAAATACTTGTTGACTGATTGATGAAGGGGATTTTAATACTCAAACAATATTTTAACAGGCTGCCAAACTATTTTGGAAAGTAAGATGGAATGGATGAGTGAGTGGAAAGTTTTCAGTCTTATTATATTCCATGATAATACTTTAGGAATGCAGTTGTAACAATGTAAGCACCTTTCTCTTAAACCTCAGAATGGCTAATATAGATAGGCACATTAAACAATAGCCCTGCCCTCATTTAGGATTTGTTTATCTGCTGTAGAATTGTTCCTTTCCCATATCTTATCTATGAATAATAGCAGCTCATATGTTAAAAACAACTCATTTATATATTTATGACTTCAAAGCACCATCCTCACAGCAGTTCTGTAAATTATGAGGATAATTACCCCCATTTTATATTTGAGGTTGGAAAGCAATTTGCCCTGGGTCGTACAAATGGTATTAGACTTGGAACTTGAACTCAGTTCTTCAGACTCCAGGTCTCCTGTCTCTCTCATTTTAAGACCACAGTAGAGCACAGCTTTGAAATCAGAAAATCTAATTTCTAATCCTGGACCTGTTCTTTATTCCATGTGTAACCTAGGGAAGTCACTTTCTTTCTCTACCCCTTAACTCATCTACTAAATGAGGAGGGGTTGGACTAAGTGACCCCTAAGGAAGTGTATGGTCCTCTGGTCCTAATAACAGCCCTGTAAGAGAAATGGGGCGAGAACTGAATTATCAGGAAATTCATCTCAAGTTTTTTGTTGCCAAGTCAAGTGCTCTTTACCATTTATTTCATAAACTTATAAGGTACATGATTAAAATAACAGCCAAGTGAGCATACCCTATACCACTGTCCACACAATGTGCTTTGGGGGATTTCTGCTTAGGTCACAGTTAGATTTCATGACATATCCCTTCTTCCCTTTTCTCAACGTTTAGATGGTAAAAAAGGCTGCATTCCTGTGATATAAAGAACCCAAAAGCAGATAACCAGGGCAAGGAGAGTCAGGTACACAGCTGAGGGTAGTGTATTTTCAGCATGACCGTATAGTTCCAGCTAATCTGGAACTGACTTGTCGGCTCCAGCTCTATGTTAGCAGGTAGGGTATTTTCTTCTACTTCTTTTAGACTTATTCCAGGTATGTAGGAATATCCTGAGGAGTTACTGATCTATGCTACAAGACATTGGCTCAAAGGAACTTTAGAAAATTATGTTTATAACAAGGGAAGTATGGGTATATTGGAAAGAGCTCTGGACTCGGTGTCTAGAGATTTGGGTTCTAGTCCCAGCTCTGCCACTAAATAGCTCTATGACTTTGGGGAAGTCACTTGTCTTCACTGGGTCTCAGTTTACTACTTTAGCTGTTAAAAGATGATAAGCAGTATTTTACGTCTCTTCCAGTTCTGAAATTTTAAGTCTGTGTTCTAAACATAAGAGATTCACAACTGAAGTTATTTCTACCTCTAACTTTTATGTTCTATATTCTTACATTCTGCTTTCCAAGATTCTTTCTAACTATAATATTCTGCACTTGAAGGGCTTCTCTAGCTTTAACATTCTAAACTCTACATCCTAATATTCTGTATTCTTAAGTCCCTTCTAGTTCTATGATTCTTTGACTTTAGAGTAGTGACAAACCAAAACTCTAATCTCAGAGATCCTCCTAACCCAGAGTGTAAAGCAAATCAGTGTTTCCCTCAAAATACCAAATGTCCCTATTAACAAAGCCCATGAGTAATGCTTGAAGTGAATTTCCACTTAGGCATGTTTGTCTTACATCTGATGTGCTTATAGCTTGATTTAATTTGGTTCAAGATAAAAGATCAGCGTTGGTGCTGGCTAGATATATCTGCAATAGAAATGGCTAATTACTCTTTTCATTATAGAAAGGAAGTGGAGCAATTTTGAATACTGTCAAAACCAAGGCTAACCCTGCTATGAAGACTGTCTATAAGTTTGTAAGTACTGCTTTGGGACTTGGAATCAAAACCAACTTCTTATGACTTTTGGGGGCTCTCCATATGATAATATTTAAATATACAAGAGCCTTAATTACAAAAGAGATTTCTCAAAGCTGATATCTTAGTTCCTGAAGAATTAAGACCATTTGGAAATATGGGTAGCATTACTCTTTCATAAGTAACCTGTTGACATTTGGGGTTTTCTTTTGTTTTTTGTTGTTGTTTTTTTTGAGAGGGAGAAAACTTATAGTTGATTTAAGATATGCTGTTACAAAGGAGGACTGAAAAAAATGAAGCCCTTTGGTTTAGATTTTAAAACTAGATATGTAAGAATTATAATGCATGGCCCAAATAATATTTTTTCCAAAATAATGTATATTAATACATTTTGACCAGACTTCTTCCATAAGGACATGGAACCCTACTATTGCCTTTGATCTTTCATCCAAAATATGTGTCTCCTGAAGATCATTGTGCTTCCTGTCCTGCTTAAGTCATTTTTCTGGGACCCATAAGCCCCGAAAACACTGTTTGACTCAGTGCTGTTTTCCATGCAATCAATTAATAATGTTGAGAAGAATATGGGTCATTTGCCTATAATTTCTCCCAGAGGACCCATGGGGAAAAAGAATAGAGAGGATGTCACAGTATAGGCCAGATATTAGAAGACCTTTTTCCACCTCTAATTTTGGTTTTTATTCTTACACAACAAATAAGCTCCTCTGCAGGGTATTAAAGGCTGCTAACTTCGATCTACCCTACTCTATTCCTCTTTATTTTAGCTTATCATAACCCTGTAGGAAATATGTGGTTTCAGAGTCTAATATTCCTAGCCTGATGGAAATAGGAGACTCACCCAAATTCATGATCTTCACATGTCTTAAAAGCTTCAAACAGGGCAGCTGGGTAGCTCAGTGGAGTGAGAGTCAGGCCTAGAGACAGGAGGTCCTAGGTTCAAACCCAGCCTCAGCCACTTCCCAGCTGTGTGACCCTGGGCAAGTCACTTGACCCCCATTGCCCACCCTTACCAATCATCCACCTATGAGACAATACACCGAAGTACAAGGGTTTAAAAAAAAAAAAATTAAAAAAAAAAAAAAAAAAAGCTTCAAACATTTCCCCTGGCAGTTGGCTTTCTCTTGCTTGGGTAGTAAATACTCATATAATTTCATTCATCCTTTAAGTACCTACTAAATGGCTGAAATTGTGGTGATTTTAATGTGAGCTACACCTGCCAATTTTAACCATACCAAGCTAAAAAGTGATAAGAAGGCAAAAACTGAAGAATCTCTGCAGATATAAATTTCTGGAAAACAGTCCGATGACAGCGGCTGAATTGTCTGCTACAACCTGCCACCAAAGACAGTCTGGGGTTGTCAGCCCTAACCTGGTGAAATTTCACTGGTATTCCAATCCTGGAGAATCCTGTCGGTCCCCTGTTACAGGGAGCTGTCCTTGGGCAGCTCAGATAAATGATTAGAGTGAAATAAGCTGAGCTTTGTAGAGGGGGAGGAGAGGGTAGATTATTAGTAGAGTTGGGTTGGGAGGGCAGTATTTTGTGCCATCGAACCACAGAAAACAAAATCTTTGCAGTGTCTTGAGGGGATTTTTTTCCCCTTAACCCTTGAGCTTTGTATTTGTTTTTATAACCATTATGTTTTCACCTGTTCATCCCATTTTTCCTTTTCCCTGTTCCTAGTAATCAGAGAAGGTGGTTCACGGTGGACCAAAATCAAGCAGTCGCTGCTGGAAACAGAAAGGGATTTTTAACTTAAATTAATTTTTCATGCAGGCAAAAGATCATGCAAAACTGGGAATAAAAGAGGTGAAAAACCGCTTGAAGCAAAAGGTACTTGAAGTTCTTATTCAAAATGTATAAGCCCCGTGTATGAAATGCTTAGCCACAAAAAGCATTATGTGATCAATAGAAAGCTGTTTGATACAGTGTTGTTAGCACACTTCAAAATGCATTACCAGCTGTCCCGGATTTTTCACACTGTTATAAATATTCACAGACAAAAAACTGTCTTCAAATAACATTAAGACTTTGGCTTAAGCCTACAAAGGCAAGGAAGTTCAGAGTTCCCGCTGTCAGTCTGTCCCTGGCCTACTCCATTGTGTCTAGGTAACAAAGGGCACGGGTCTATGGAAATTGGCTTCTCTTACCTGTAGTAACTATGCTTGCTAGAGCCCAGGTGCCTTACCCGGACCCTGTCCCAATGTCCCATTGGGCAAAGCATTAACACATGTAACATTCAGACACAAACGTGGTGGGTTTGGGGTAGCTACGTCAGTTTGTTCTCAGAATGGCCCCACCATGGAGGATTAAATTAGAGAACCTTTGCTTTGGTTTGTTATTGGAAGGAGTGAGAGGGAAGACAGAAGGGAAAGAGACTAGGATTATCTTCTTTCCCAATGATTGAACTACATGAAAATAAACAGATAACACGGTATGACAATAAAATACTAGGAATAGATTTCTAGGACACCTAGATTTTAGTGCTGGCTCTTGATGGTATCAACATGCATGTAAAGAGTGCTTAAAATTAGTTTAATTCAATTCCATAAACATTTTTACACCACAAATAAATGGCAGCTGGGTAACACCTTAGGTAGAGTGCTAGACTGGAAGTCAGGAAGATCTGAGTTCAAATACTTCCTCAGATATTTACTGTGTGATCTTGTACAACTCATTTCACCTCTTAGAGCCTCAAATTTCTTCATAGGAATGGGAATAATAATAATAGCATCTACCTCACAGAGTGACTGAGGATCAAATGAGATGACATGTAAAGCTCTCTGGAAACCTTAAAGTACTTTATAAATGCTAGTTATTATTGTTACTCAAGAAGCTCCTAGTCTAGCAGAGAGCTGAGATACAACATAGCCTTCACACACAGTACTACGTAGGGGCTTTAGAAAAGTATAAAGCAACTCTGCAAAGTCTGAGGAGGATGGTCATTGTTGACCAAGAATCAGGGAAAGCTTCCTGGAAGAGGTGGTCTTTGGGTTCATATTCAAAAGATGGGCAGGAATTCAGTAGAGGAGGAGAAACATTTCAGCCATGAAGAATAATAGTTTAAGCAAAAATGGAGGAAAGACCATGTAGGATGTATTTAGGGACAAAGAGAGGTCCAGGGTGATGAGAATGTCAATTGTGTAGAGCAGAGGAACATGGGATAAGGTGCAAAGGCAACTTACCAACAGATTGTAGTTGACCTTGAATGCTTGGCAAAGGAGTTTTAAATTTTGTAAACAATAGGGAGCCACTGAAGATTTTTGAGCAGAGGAATGACATAACCTGAAAGATTTGTCCAGTGATAATAGAATATGAAAAAAAGATATATTGACTCAGGACTGATACTGTCATGGTGTTTACCTTACCTAACTGGTTTGGAAAATGTATTCTCACAGGTGATTTTGAGGATAGAGTGAAAGAAGAATGTTGGCTTTAGGAATCTGACTATACCATGACCCCATTCCAAAGCAAGTTTGCTGTTGAATGTAGGACCAATGAATAGTTTTCATGTTTAAAACTGATATTTGGAGTGAGTTATTTATTAGAAGCCAAAGGTGGTGTTATAAAACACTGGACTTTGAGGTAAAAGACCATCTTTATTTTGGGGCTCCAGCTCTACCCTATAACCTTGAGAAAATTAGTATCATTTTCTGAGCCTCAGTTTCCTAATCTGTAAAAAAATACATCATAGCCCTCTGGTATTGTTATAAGGTTCAAATGAGAAAATATAATATAAAAGAAAATGTTCAAATGAGGAAATGTGTGTGACAGCATTGTAAACTACTATAAAAATGTGAGCAATTTGACTGTTTCATAGCACATAGATGGAATGGGTTTCATTCAATCAATCCCCACATCAGGCTTCAATTTTATTTAGGATCTATTGTTTTAAAGATAGAAACCAGTTTAAGGTTTTAAGTCAAAAAGGCCTCTAATTATCTTGGAACAATCAAATAAATTGATTCCTTTCTTTTAATTGGAAGGTCAGATTTCTCTGACTGAAAGCTTATGGTCCTTGCTTCAGTTGAAAATGAATTTTTAACAGCCAGATTTATAGTCTTGAAATCCAGAAGTGAGGGATAAAAATGCAGAGACCCATAAGCATAGCCTATCATCATAGCTTCTGTTAGAAAAGGGGAGATGGGAGGGGGAGAAAGAAATGGAATGCACCATTTGCCTATTATTTTCAATCAGCCTGTGTGCCCCATCCCATTTAGGTCACTGGCAGTTAAATTTGATCACAGGTATAAAATGAAGCTAAATTTCTTACTTCCAGAAATTTTTCCCTCTTGGGCTGTCACTGGCATTAAACTATTGCCTAAAATCATTAAAGATCTGTTGCTCTCCCTAAAATAATTTTCTTGGGCAAAATAAATGCCACAAGTAGAAAAAGGCTAAAGAAATTCCAATTGGCTATTCTATTAAAAAAGAGAAATAAGAGATCTTCCAGCTATTTCTAAATGTACAAGATCCATTCTTAGTATCATTTCATATTCCTACTAATGGCTAGTGTTGCTCATATAGTTTTGCAATGCTGTTGTTGTTGAAGGAAGGGGAAAAATAGCTTGTTTAAAACAGCTTTGATCACCCTTTTAAAAATCCACCCCGCTCAAGTCCCCATGGCAGACAGTTCATTGAGTAGGGCCCCATTCCACTTTTTCTATCCTCCAACCTCCCTACCCGCCCCTCACCCCTACTCCAACCCCCCAGTTATTTCAAGATTCATTTGGGGAGATAATGTTCTAGGAGATGGTGTCAGTGCATTTCAAGCACCATAAATGGTGAAACCTGTTTCACTAACCATCGGACATTTTATAGAAATGTGTCTTGTCACCATTGGACTGTTGACAGATCCATTAGTGTACCTTTTTCAATTTTCACTTCCCCTCCCTTGGTTTTACAGATTTTTGCAGACTTGATATTTTGCAGTTTTTAGTAGCAGAGCTGTTTTGTAATTGAAACTCAGGCATTGTTCCACCGGTTCAGAATTTGGATCTTCTACAGTGTTTTTCTACTCTCTTCCCCGGGCCAATTTAAGGCTTTGCTCTGCCTGACCTTATTCACTGCAGCTGAAAATATTTTCTTGCCTTTCTTTTTCCCTTTTGTATGGCAACACATCCATGTGGAGCCTAGGAAATGTCTAATCCAATATCCCCCGTTCAGATTTCGTCATAGAACTAAAGCAGTTTCAAACTATTGTTCAGAACAATTCTTAACAGTGATATTCAAGAAACGCTACAATTGTGAACTATGGTGCAATTTCAGACAATTAAACCATTGTGAACTACAATATCATTTTAACAGTGACATAGTTCTGAACAATGATGCCTTTCCAAACAGTAATACCATTGCAATCTGTGTAATGAATCTGAACCATGATACAGTTCTGAACAGTGACATAAATCCAGACAATGATATAATTTTAAGATGCACCAAGCTGGAGATCTGCCTCCTGCCACTCTGCATAGCAATGATGACCTCTTCAATATAATCAAGAGCCCAGTTTGCCCTTCCTGGGCTCCAGCCTTGGGTTTGAATTGCAAATGTGAAATGCGGGGCTGACCTATGGAGAGGTCATCATGGTGTGTGGAAGGTCCGTCTTTAATAGGATAGTGGAGATTGAATGGAGGCCCAATTTCTGTCTGTATTTCAAAGCAACTGAAATGGAAGTTTTCAGAGGATCCCTGTGACTGATAGCAAATAATTGTTAACAGACACTGTGGTGTGGCTTTATTTCACACCTCCTGTACTTCAACCCAAAACTAATAATAAGGATGGGTGACTTATTTCTCTCCATCAGCGTAGCAAGATGGTTGAGTCCTTCTGTTACTTGGCCTCCTTTGAAGGCTAACTGCACAGAATTAAGAAAAAATGTCTGAAATACCTTCCTTGACTTTCAGGAGGGAGAATTCAGCACCTCTGAATCATCGCCTAGCCTTATGTAGGTAGCACTGAGTACCTGGGCTTGTAGATTAAAACCAAATATATTCCCTCTGTGCAGAGCTCCTGGGAGGTATCTGGTGCCACTGCCCTTCTGGTGCCCCATTTTTTAATGTATTGCTGGTCCCCACAAATGTTGCCCCTCCCCCACAGATGGCTATTAAAACAGGTTCACATTAGACATCATTTCTAGCCTGGAGTGTAATTCTTGAGAAGGAATTTTTTTTTCAGTCTGGTAAAATTGACATAATTCAGTTTAATGAGCACAGATCACAGCCCTTTTGAAAGTTTCAATATAATAGCCCTTTTTCTAAAGTGCAAGTCAGGCATATCAATTGAGATTTGGATCTTGAATCCAGAGACCAGGGTTCAAGGCCCCACTCTGCCACTGCCTGGCCGTGTGGCTAGAAAGAGCATTGATGGGATCATAGATTTAGAGCTAAGAGAGATCTCAGAGGTCAGCTTGTCTCGTCCAACCCCCTCATTTTGTAGATGAGCAGACTGAATGACTTGCCCAAGAGCAGAAAAACTGTATCCAAATCTGGGTCCTCTGACTCCATTTCCTGCACCCCATGTTAAAGAAGAATTGAGCTCTGACTGAAGGCTTTCCAATGTTCACAGTGTTTCTAGATTTCTTACCAATATGAATTTTCCGAAGGAAAGAGTACAGAATTTGGAATCAGAAGCCCTGGATTCACATCTCAGCTCCATTAACTCATTATTACTTGGGTGGATTTGACCACTCAGTCCCCTTCTCTGGGCCTCAGTTTCCTTACCTAGAAAATGTAGGGATTAGCCTAGATGATCTCAACTTTCCTTACATTTTCTTATAATCGTCTCATAGTCCAGTGATATTTTTACAAAAATACTTATAATTGTAGCTACAAAGTCCTTCCTTTTAGAACAGTTCTGTGAAGTGAGTATAGGCAAAACTTAATCTTCCTTTTTGACAGGTAAGAAAATTTCAGATCAGAGAAATTGTGAAATTCCAAAAGTCACACAGGCCATACACATCTAAGCCAATATGCAAATCCTCATCTCTTAAAGTCCTATTTCGCCCCTTACTAGCTGTAAGACTTTATGCAAGTTACTTTTTCTCTTGGTGCCTGTCATACTGTCTTTAAAATGGGGCTAGATAACAGTGCCCTCCCTTCACAATTGATCATGGCATTGTAAGAATTAATGAGAAGGGCAGTTTAGTGGCTCAGTGGATTAAAAGCCAGGCCTGGACAAAAGGTCCTGGATTCAAATCTGGCCTCAGATACTTCCTAACTGTGTGATGCTGGGCAAGTCACTTAACACCTATTGCTTAGCCCTTGCAACTCTTGAACTAGTAACCAATACATGATATGGGGTGTTTTGTTTTTTTAAATTAATAAGAGATCATAGTCATATACCATGTCTATGCTAATATTTTTTGCCTGAAAAGCACCATAAAATTGTGAATTTTCCTAATACCTATGACATCATAGAAGCAAATTCACTGTTGCCATTAGCAAGGATTTTTGTTTTCAGTCCTTGACTTTGTCTCTGTCTAACAAGAGTTGAGGTCAGATACTGATCTTTGGTTTTATGGGAGAGTTTACTCTCTGTGTGTGTGTGTGTGTGTGTGTGTGTGTGTGTGTGTGTGTGTGTAAGTATGCACAGTATAGAACAACCATGTTCACACCTTGTCACACAGCTGTCAGTTCCTTTTCTCTAAATGCATTAAAATCTTGCTCTGACTCAATCAAGGAAATTCCAACATTACTCTCAATTGGGGATATCAATATTCATTTACTAATTTGCATTTCTTCTCTTCAAGTACCTTGGTGGGAGAAGTGTTAGGCTAGCAAAAGAAAGAGCCTCTCTGAAATGCAGGCGAGAGAGGGAGAGGAGTGAAGCCACCCATGAGAAATCTGGGTCAGAGATGCTAAGGGGTTTCCCTAACAGCTCTGGATTATGAAGCTTTCTCTTGTATTATAGAGAGCAAACCTGGAGTCAAAAATATTTTTTCAGTGGCCCCTAACTCATACTCAGATGTGGGTAATGCAAAGCTTCAAATATGGTCATTCTCAACTATATAAAAATGAAATAGACCCTGCCCTCGTGAAGTTTACACTCTACTACAATTATATAATATGTACACGATAAGTAAATATAGTATGCATATAGAATAAATTAAAGATGGTTGGGGGACACTAGCAATGAGAGGAATTAGGGAAGACCTCTCAGAGGTCACACTTTAACTGAACTTTAAATAGAATTATGGATTCCAAAAGGAAGAGGTGAGAAGAGAATTATAGGTACTGGGGACAGCCCATGCAAAGTCAGAGGTTAAGGGTGGACTGTTAATATAGGGAAGAATAAGTAGGCCAGTTTGGCCAGAATAGAGAGTAAATGACGAGAAATAATGGAAAATGAACCTGGAAAGATAGAAACAATTTACCTGAACAAGATTATAATAAAGGGATTAAATGGCAAATAGAAAAGTTTGTACTTTTAAGTTTTGTAAGAATAAGGAGTAACATAAGTATCCTGAGCAAAGAAGTAAAATGGTCAGATCTATGCTTTAGCACTATTTGGCAGCTATGTAGAGAATAGATTATAAAAGGGAGAGAAGAGACCAATTGGGAGGCAATAATCCAGACAAGAAAGGCTGTTTTTTATCTTATCATTGAAGATACAGCCACTGTCCCAGTCTCCCAAGCTTGAGTGTCATCTTCAACTCCTCCCTTTCACCCCACATATTCATTCTTTAGGCAGACTTTGATATTTCTGCCTTCACAACATGTCTCCCTATTTGTCTCCTTCTCTCCACCCACATAGTCACCACTCGTGTACATGCCCTCGTCACCTCTCACCTGGACTCCTAACCACTATCCCTGTCTCTAGTCACTACTGATTATGACCCATCCTCTATTTGTTTGTCAAAGTGATTTTTTTTAAACCCTTACCTTCTGTCTTAGAATCAATACAGTGTATTGTTTCCAAGGCAGAGGAACAGCAATGGCTAGGCGATGGGGATTAAATGCCTTGTCCAAGGTCACACATCTGGGAAGTGTTGGAGGCCGGTCTTGAACGCAAGACCTAGGCCTGGCTCTCAATCCACTGAGCCACCTAACAGCTCCCAAAAGTGATTTTTCTAAAGTATAGATGTGATAATGTCAATCCTTGACCTATAAGCAAGTTGCAGTGGCTCTTGATTATTTCTAGGATCAGATAGAAAGTCCTCTATTTGATATTGAAAGCCTTTCACACACAGTCTATCCTTTTTCTACCTCTCCAGGTTTCTTACTCTATACTGCCCTCCATGCACTATACAGTACAGATACATTATCTTACTTGCTGTTTCTCACATATAACATTCTCTGTCCCAGCTGCATGTTTGGAATATTCTCCCTCCTCACCTCCACTTTTTGGTCTCCCTGACTTTCTTCAAGACTTAACTTTAAATCACACCTTCTGCTTCTAGGAGGTCTTTCTTGATTCTCCCTCTGCCTCCTACCCTGCTCATGCTAATGTCTTCTCTCTGAACTTACCTTCCATCTACTTTGTGTGTATGTGTATCTTTGAACCTTTTATTTACATAATTATTTACATAATGGCTCTGCCATTAGAATATGAACTCCTTGAGGGCAGAATCAGTGTTTTTGCCTTTCTTCATGCCTTTTGGGCTTAACCCTGTGTCTGCAACCTTGTAATCCCTTAAGGATTGATTGACTGACTGACTAACTGAACTAAAATTGGATTTATATGAGTGGGAGGAAGGTGGCAGATATAAGAGGTGTTACAGAAATAGATACAGAAATGATAACTAAATCTTTATGTAAAATGAATAAGAGTGAAGAACATAGGGAGAATCTGGGGTTATCTACATGAGTAGGACAAGGTACCATCCTCAATAGGAATAGTCTTAGCAAGATGGGTGGTTCTAGGGGGAAAGCTAATGAGTTCTGTTTTTGACTCACTAAGTTTGAAGTGCCTTTTGAACATCCTGCTGTTGATGTCTAGTAGGCAGTTGGAGATATAGGCCTGGTACTCCAAAAAAGGATAAGATCTGGGAGTCGTCCACATAGAGGTTATAGTTGGATTCACAAGAACTAATGAGACCAGGGAGAGAGAATAGAGAGAGTGTGGCATTATGGCTATTGTTTGTACATAGCTTATCACTTCTGCTAGATTGTGAGCTCCATTGGGGGTAAGGACTCTGTCATTATCTTTGTGTCACCCACATATTCTAGCATAGGACTTCATGCAGAGTACATGTGACAGAATCTTAGAATTATAAATAACCTGAGAACATAAAATATAGACTGTTTGCTTTGGGCTTTATATCCCCAAAGACCAGGCTAGTTCCAGGCACATATTAGGTATTTAATAAATATTGTTAATTAAACTTAATTAGACCTGGAAGAGAACAGAGGATATTCAAGAATATCTACTATTCAAACATAAAACATAAAATATCCACTGGAAAAAAACTTGGGATTATAGAATGTTAGAATTGAATAAGATATTAGAATATAGACTATCAGTGGCATAAGATATCTTATATTGAAAGATCCAGCTTTGGAGTCAGAAAGACCTTCGATCAAGTCCTGTCAGGCCCTGACAACTCTCCAGTACTATAAGTTACAGATGAAATCAAACTAGAAAAGATCTTAGAATATAGAAAGCTATGGCCCCCGTGGACATTAGAGCCAACAGAGACCTTTAAATAAAAGATATTAGTTCATGAAATTTAAGAGCTGAAAGGCCATTCCTTTTATTGCCACTATTCTGTGTTCTAAGGACCCTTCCAGGTCTGTCTTTCCATGTTCTAGGGTCTTACATTTCCCAAATTCCTGGTGGCATAATGAGGCTGCTATTGGCATTGGATAGAGTGTTGGACCCAGAATCATGAAGATCTGAGTTCAAATCCATCCTTACACATTTACTAGCTGTATGACTCTGAGCAAGTAACTTAACTTCTGTTTGTCTCAGTTTCCTCAACTGAGAAATAATAATAATAATAATAGTACCCATATCACAAAGTTATTGTGAAGAACAAATGAGATATTTGATAGGTGGGGGGGGGGGAGAGTTCAGTGTCTGGCACATAATAGGTGCTACATAAATACTCATTGTCTTCCTTTTCTCTTCACCTCCTTTTATTTTGGGTATTCTACAATTCTGTGATTCATTTTTTATGACCACATCTTCTTATATATTTCTCTTTTTAAAGATATATTCTCCCATATCCAGCGCCCTGCACTATTAATTTTTTTTAATTCAAAACCCACTTAAAAATTATTTTTCTATACCATTTTAATTAATTACATTGCTTCTTTTGCTTACCCTCCCCATTCACCACACATATACATTCACACACACACACACACATTCTCACTCCTCTCTTCTTGTGAAGCATTGCATGTCACCATCTGGATCTTTAAAAGGTCTCTTCTTGTTCTCTGGAGCAGATAGATCCCAGTCACCTCTTTGTTTTACTTGACCTAAGTACATTAGGTCAGCCTATGTCCAGAAACCCCATTTCTAATTGGCTATCGGCTTACATGTCTCATTATTGTACCTTACCAAGACTGAAACTTGAGGGGTCATGTCAGGGGTCATTTGATCAAAGCAGGATCTTTTAGTAGACAACCTTCAGTCACCCTTGCGAAGCTATAATATGTCATTCTCTTACTATCATTACCAGACACTGCAGAGGTTCATAAAGTTTAGGTTCTCAATTCAGTGGCCTTTATTCCTAAGGAAAAGTAGCAATTCAGTTCAATTCACCAAATATTTATTGAGCACTTGCTATAAGAAGAGCTCAGTGCTCAGTTCCTTGGTAGGGAGAATATATAAAGCACATTAATAACCATAATATAAAATTGATGTAAATGGTTGCCCAGAGCCTTCAAACATCAACTGTTTGAACATGTGATACAGATTGTTCAAACTGATGGGATCTTAGAACACAGATCCTCAGAATTTAAAGGGACATTAGAGGTCATCTAGGTTAACTCACTTTATAGATGAAGAAATTGAAGCTCATAGAGGAAATAACTTGCCCAGCAGTCTTTAGTGTTGGCAAGAACTGATTAAACCCAAGTTTCCTGATTCCCAGTATAGAGTTTTCTACTTACTATGAAACCTCCCATCTTCCTTTCAGCCTTTTATATATATATATATATCGTGTGTGTGTGTGTGTGTGTGTGTGTGTGTGTGTGTGTGTGTGTGTGTGTGTAGTCGTCCAGTATATACCATCACTGACCTTTTCCTGCCTCACAGGATATTGCTGAAAATGGTTGTAGCCCAGCCACAGAAGATCCTATGCCAAAGACTGCTCCTTCCCCATTGGCTGAAACAAAAGATTCCAAACTCCGAGAAGACAGGAGGCCTATCACCGTGCACTTTGGGCAGGTATGTATAGAGCAGAGCTCTTCTTGCACAATTCTTCCAAAATGGACTATTTAGAAGCATTAGCTGAACTGTCTACAATTCAACTTGATTTTCACAATTTTTTTTATGACAGTCTAATCTAACAAAAGTTGCTCTCAGCCTCCTATATTCAAAAGTATTTTTCTGTTCCAAAATCTTACTAAAGAAAATTCCCAAAATTTGTAAACAAAACATTATGACTATTGCATTCAACTCTTTTGACTCTTATATGAACTCATAAAATCTAACAGGCCCTGTTCTCACTACTTGTGCGAGAACCAGCTCATTAGAACCTTTTAGCATGGTAGGCCCCCTCTCTATATCCCCAAGTAAAAGGCAGCAAACCTTGGCTTTAAGAAAATCAATTTGGTGTTCTTTATTAATATACTTTCAGAAAATCCATATCAGAAGTCATTCTCTACAGGGTAAACAAACACTGGTGTTCTGAAGCATTTTTGTCTATTATGAGTGTTGGGAAAACTGTCTGTTGAATATCTTTCCAAAGTTAAACACGGAACCAGGATCTAAAAAATTAACTTCTCTTTGTCATTTTCTCATGATGATCATGCTTTTCTGCAAAAAAAGAAATCTTGTTTGCTCTTCATTAGCTCCTTTGATTCAGTTACGTATTTTGTCTCTGATATTCTTATCACAGCAAATGTAAAATGATTACAGTGATAAGGTAAAGTGTTACTAAAACAAAGTTTTCTAAGGGTGCCATTGAAAAAGAGCATGGGAGATAGAGTAAGACACAAACCCAACAGGATGTGGCTACAACCAACCCCGGGTCATAATATTATTAATACATTACTAACATAATGTATTAAATATTGGTATCTTGTCTCTTTAATAGACTGAACTGTCTAATAAAGTTGGAGCTGGGATTAACTAATCTCTATATAAATACCTCCCCTTAACACCCTACCTTCACCACCCATTGCCTAGCACAGGAGACACATGATAAATTTGTTGAACAAATAGCCAACCACACCAAAATTAAAGTCTCACTGTGATACCTTGGTCTCTTACCTGAGAGAGGCTGGATAGATGGTCATCAGAAATCTTATATTGAATTCCAGCAGTTTTAGTATTCATAGGTATCCCCTCCCACCAAACCCCCAGCATTAGCCTATTTCCCTCCGCTATATAGAGCTTCATAGGTTTGCATAAAAATTACCCTTATTGTAATAAACTGCCACCTTCACACATATGCACATTCTTCTTTTTAAGTTTATTTCTTATTAGAAGCTTGACAAACATCAACAAAATGAACATTTGCATGTAAAAAGAACAGAAAAAGAAGATTGTTTATAAAATAATGAAACTCTTATATCCAGCTTGGAGGCTTTTAAAATTGTTTCATTGATGTTCTTTCTTTTTCTCTGTATCACTAGCTCCATAATTCTCTCCCCAAAATAACAAATAAGTATAATCAAGAATAAAAAATGCATACTCTGACTATGTCTGAAAATGTGACTTACTTTCTGCCTCAGTTTTATCACCTCTCTATCAAGAGGTGAAATGCATGAGGCAAATCAGCATTACACTTTGGGAGTCATAATTAGTAGTTATTGCATTCATCAGAATCCTTAAGTCTTTCTAAGTTGTTTTTATACATTTTTCTACTGGTTCTGCTCACTTCACTACATATCAGTTCCTAGAGATTCTCCTACCTATTTCTGCATCTCTCCCTTTCGCTGCTTCTTATTGCACAATAATATAATGTTATATCCCTATATCATAATTTGTTTAACCATTTCCCAGTTGATGGGTGCCTCCTTTTTTATTTATAGTTCTTTGCTATAACATAAAGTGGTGCTACAAATATTCTTGTACTTATTGGTCTTTTCTCTCTTTTCTTATCCTCTCTTCAGGCTATATACCTAGTAGTGGTATTGCTAGGTCAAAGGGGTGACTTTTTGGGTCTAGTTCCACATTGTCAGAATGAAATGACTGGTTAGTGTGACTTTCTTCTCACAGTCCCTCCAGTAATTGTTCTTTTTATTGGTTTATTTTGTAGCCTTTGCCAGTTTGGTGGAGTTGATGTGAAACTCAGAGTTGTTTTAATTTGCATTTCTCTTCTTATTAGTGATTTGAAGCATTTTTTCATATAGCTGTTGCCTTTCTTCTTTTGAACTCCCTATTCGTCTCCTCTGAACATTTATCTATTATGGAATGGCTCTAGTTCTTAAATATCTATATCTCTTCTCTATATATCCTTCATAACAGATCTTTATCCAGGAAAATATGCTGCAGAATTTTTTCCAAGTGATCTATTTTCATCCTAATTTTAACTGCACTTATTTTGTGAAAAAACTTTAAAATTTTAAGTAGTCAAAATTGTCCATTTTAGTTCCAGCTATATACTTTAGCTCCATACATAAACTGAATGTCCTACTTTGAGGGGGCCAATTACCAAAGCTAAGTTAAATAATATATTTACAAGATAATTGGGGGAGGAGGTTCCCTTAATGAAAAAATAAAACTGAAATACCCTTAAAGTCTAACTTACTAAATCATAATCATAAATTAATCATAAGATCAAAAGCTAGAAGGAATCTTTTTTTAAACATTTATTAATATTCGTTTTTAACATAATTACATGATTCATGCTCCTACTTTCCCCTTCCCCCCCACCCCCTCCCCCATAGCCAACGCACATTTCCACTGGTTTTATCATGTGTCGTTGATCAAAACTTATTTCCAAATTGTTGTTAGTTACATTGGTGTGGTGGTTTCAAGTCTACATCCCCAATCATGTCCACCCCAACCCATGCGTTCAAGCAGTTGTTTTTCTTATATGTTTCCTCTCCTGCAGTCCTTCCTCTGAATGTGGGTAGCGTTCTTTACCATAAATCCCTCAGAACTGTCCTGTGTCATTGCTGCTGGTACTAGAAGGAATCTTAAAGATCATCCAGGCCAACACCATTTTACAGATGAGAAAACTTGAGACTCAAATTAACTGACTTCCCCCAAATTACACAGACTTTGTTAGAGCTAGAATTTTATTTATATGGTCTGATTCCAAATCCAATGCTCTCTCTATCATAGAAATTACTTTTATAATACCACACAGAAGTCATTTTGAAGGCAGTTTCATTAGATTATTTCATTTAATGAAGTGGCCTTTAAGGTATTATCACTTCAGTTTATTTCACCTTTTAAATACAAAAATGTTTCAATGAAAAATCTTTTATTTGCCATAGGTTATTAGTTCAAATGACAATTTTGCAGATAGATTTTTCTTGCCCATCTGATGCTTTGTTTAAAATAGTCGCATGCTTTATTTTTAGATTTTTTTTGTTTCTGTTATTTTTCCACTTTTAAACTTTAAAAAGGGATATACATGTATCCAAAAAAAAAAAAAAAGATTTGGTTTGAGATCACTTTAAAAAGACACTGTATCTACTTGCCCATACCCTCCCATCTGAGAGATCACACACACACACACACACACACACACACACAATCAACTCAAAGTTGGAACAAACCTGAGTGACTTGTCACTACCATTGCTAACAATGAAAGCTTTGGCCACATAGTGTATCCAGGATGGCAGCCCCAGGCAGAGAAGAGGGTGGTGTGGGGGAGGGGTCTCTCCCCAGTAGCCTTTGTCCCTCTTTCTGCACACACACACTCCTCCTGGGCAGATGTATTTTTGAAAATGTGACAGAGATTGAGAAATTCCCTAGTGTTAAATAGCCCATTTTAAAATGGCCCTTGCTTTTAATATAAAGAAATCTTTTTCCTGTTTCTGTGAGAAGGAAGGAAGGGCTATTTTAATGTCCTTTTTTAATAAATACAGAATAAATGTATGTTTTTCTATATACATGAATGTAGATTGCATGAGCCTGTGTGTGCTTCTGCCTATGTGTGTATTTACATATATGTGTATACACACACATGTGGGGGGGAGTTGAATAAACAATTAAAAAGCCACCCCAAACTATTGAAATAAGAGCTGTTTGTGCCTTCACAGATCTGTAAACTAGGGAGGATAAAAGTCTCTTTTTTCCCCGTCTGTGACTGGCTTCACGTGTCTGCCAGCATTATGCAAGTGTACTGGGGGAAGGCAGAAATTTTTAAAATGCATGCATGTGGATGAGGGTCAAGCCCCGAGTATCAGTAATGCAGTGGGCTCCCCTGTACAGCTGCAGCGCCCGAGCCTACCCACAGCAACGAGATGCCTTAATTGAGACATGCTGTCAAAGTGACAAACACATTTGCATACAGTCTATTTATTTTCACCAGGGAAGGTCTACAGTCTGCCGTCGGTTGAACATTCTTAATCAGTTTGCTGTAAGTGAGCCGGCAGCTAGCTGTCCTGTGCTGGGAGCTTTTCTTCATTACATGACAGATTAGCTAAAGGGGGGATGGTCTAGGGAAGGCATTAAACCCCTTCATTTTAACTCTTTGTGGCTTACTCTACTGCACGTTAGCTTCTGGCCCTCTCCAGTCTGCTCACAGTTGTGACAGTCTTCATTATTCAGCCATTTCTTAAATACACAGTATCATGGTAAATTATTCTGAAGCACCCATGTAGTACAGGCAGGGCCACGGAGCTCAGAAACATCAAGGTTTCGGATTCCGTGATTGTAAAAATGCTGGTGTTTCCCTGAGAGTTTTAATTATATTCCTGTGTGCAGGGTAAAAAAAGGATGTGATTTCATTCATTCAGGAAACATTTATGAAGCTCTTGTTATGTGCAGTGAGTGCCCTATGCTCAGAGAAGAATAGATACAAAGATAAATAAAACATTGCACCATCATCAAGGAGTTTATATTCTAGGGAATGAGATAAGACTTGGGCCCAAATAAAGAAAGATTATAAGATGATGTGGGCTTATTAGAGGAGTACAGAGCATTACATGATCAGATGCAGGAGAGATCACTCTAAGCTGAAGGAATCTAAGTAGGCTTCAGAGAGGTGGTAGCCTTGGAACTGGGTCTTGAGGGTTGAGTGCAGGCAGGGATGTGGGATGAGAGATTTGGGGCAAAGGGAATAAATTTGCATAAGCAAAGGTAGTACAGGTGGGAAAATGCAGGACATGTTAAGGGGACTAGATCATCCGATCCAAAATCTCCTTTTCATTTCTAATATTTTATGTATGATCATTCAATATTCTGAGGGCTCTTGTAGCTCTTATATTCTTGTTCAGACATTCTAAGGTTCCTTCCAGCCCTCACAGTTTGTGCTGAATGATCTATTAGCTCTGATAATAGCTGAGGAAACTAAAATCCAGAGAAGGGGAAATTACTTGATCAAGGTCATACATCAGGGCAGTGGCAAAGTAATTTGCTTTGTCAGACTTCTTCTCACCCATCATGAATGAGCAAATCAGATTGACTATGGAAACTCTGAACATGGGTTTCAGATTCTGGTCTGGACTAATACTATCAAGGGTATAGGCCTTATTTAGGGATTTTACTTGCTATTACCAGTCCTGCTCTTAGGAGGCAGAAAACAGAAATAAAGCATCATATCAAGGATCATGGGAAATGGCCCCAGGGCCCTTCTGCTTTGCATTCTCTCTTAACTGATTGATCTGTGGACAAATGAATCTCTTGCTTTCCACCCTGATGGATTCCAAAGGGCTTGTGTTGAAAGGTACCTCTCTTTTCCCCTAAACTAAATGAACATTCTTTAAGCTATTTAGTGTAAAGATTCGGAATTGAAATAAAGCACCCATGGAGGGAGTTGAAGCCAAAGCCAAAGGTTCCAGTGGTTCCCAGAGACTTAGGATAACAGTTGATTTGAATACTTCTCAAATGCAAACTCTGTGATAGATGAGGAGTTTCATCATTTTTGTACAGACTTACCCCTCTGGCATTACATACAAAAAACTAAATCATCCAGGCTCATATTTAGTGGGTATTACAGCAATCCACCAAGAAAGTCCCTTTTTAACTTTTTCTCATTTGAAACTAGGGGAGCCAAAAAGTTCATGTATACAGGAGAGCCCACTGAACTAGGAGTAAATAAGTGTGGATCCAGGTCCCCCACCCTGCCCAACTCACTTTGTGGCCTTGAACAAATCATAACTCTTCTCTGGAAACTGCTTTCCTCACTTGTAAAAAAGGAGGAAGTTGAACCAAAAGATTTTGAGGGCCCTTACACCTCTAACATTCTGACATTTTTTTTATTCTAGTCATTTTCACGTATGACAAAGCTTTCAGTCTATATTCTAAGATCTTTTTCAGCTCTAGTATCCTGTGTTCTAATATTGTTTGTTGTAAAATCAGCAGCTCTGTTATTTAGTGAGTCTGGAAAGCCTTATAAATTAACTGAATCTTAGTGATTTGAGTGGAAGGCTCTTTGCAGCAAGGAGAGGAAAGCACAAACTTGGCGCCCAGAAGCCTGCATTCATATCTCAGTTCTAGCATTTCCTACCTGTGTGGCCTTAAATAAGTGATTTAACTTCCCTTTCCTCCTCCATAAAATGGGGAAGGGGGCCAATATTACTCATCCTACTCCTGTTAGAGTTATTGTGAAAAAAAGCATTTTATAAAAAGAAAACTTTAAAGCTATGTAAAAATGTGAATCAGTGAGTTTATTCCATCAAGTGCTAAACACATACTAATTTCGTCACCAGGTTATATTTATTTTTGTTCAGTTGGAGGAAAAAATATAGTAAATTAGCCATCTAATGGAAAAATTTATGGCCTTCTAAGGTCATAAATCAGTATTTTTATCCCCTACTAGAAACAACTTTGTAATGACAGGAATTACACACAAGTCTCACTTAACCTTAGACATATTTTTTATCACTAGAAGAGACACTGATTTCCAAACAAATCAGTAATAGGGGAGTGACATGGTACATTTGGAAAGTGCTCTGGATTTGAAGTCAGAAGACCTGGGTTCAAACCCAGCTCTGATACTTGCTGGTTTTGTGACTGTGGGTACATCTCTTCATGTCTCTCAGCTTCCATTTCTTCATCTGTAAAATAAGGGTATTGGATTCAATAGTTCTTGCTGGTTTCTAAGGCATATTCCAACTCTAATTCTGCAATGCTTCCTACTCATCTGTGTTGTTGTCCTTGCCTCTTGACAGTCACTGTGGCATAGCAGAAAGGAATCTAAATTTAGGGGCTTAAATCCCAGATTGACATTCACTAGCAATGAGACTGTGGGCAAGACACTTAATCTGAGTGTCAGTGTCTTCATATGTTAAGTGAAGGCAATAAGACTTGACCTATCAAGACTGCAAAGAGATAAAAACAGAAGTTATTACTACTCTTCATGAAGATTGGGTCGATGGGCCATGGCTTGCCTTCCCATCGTCTAGTCACTCTCCATTGGACAGTTTTCTTATAGAAGCCCAAGTTCATAATCAAAGGAGCTTATTTCTAAACACAGCCTTACATTTAAGAGGGGAAAAAGAAACTGCCAATAGAGGAAGAAAAATGATATTCAGGAACTTCACAAGTGCTGAGTTGAAAATTCAAGAGGTTTTGATTAAAGATTCAGTGTTTGCTGAATGTGTTTTTCTGTCTTTGTAGATATCTTTTGTCTGCTTTCATTGAAGTGAAGAAACCTAAATATCCCCACCAACAATAGTCAAAATCAGAACTGTCTTCTCAATACCGTATTTGGTTGGCCTTATCTGAAAATCTTCTTAGCCAAAGGAGACTCAAGGCTCAATTAGCAATTGCTCTGAAATCCAAACCATCTCCATTCAGCATAGATTGAAGATAGCAAAGTCAGAGTTATATGAAAGCTGACTATAGATTTTTAGCATATCAAAAATTAGAGTTAAATAAGATATTAGAACATAAATTGTTAAAACATATAACACAGGGGGGCAGCTGGGTAGCTCAGTGGTTTGAGAGCCAGGCCTAGAGATGGGAGGTCCTAGGTTCAAATCCGGCCTCAGACACTTCCCAGCTGTGTGACCCTGGGCAAGTCATTTGACCCCCATTGCCTACCTTTACCAATCTTCCACCTATAAGTCAATACACAGAAGTTAAGGGTTTAAAATTAAACAACAAAAACAAAAATAAAAAAACATATAACACAGGGTTGAATCTGGAAAAGATCTTTGAGTCATTGTAGCAAGCATTCTGTCCTGGGAGTCAACAAACCTAGGTTTGAATTCTGGTTGACATGCGTTTGTGACTCTAAGTGAGTCATTTGAATTCTCTTAAACTCTGTTTCAATCCCAATAAGATGTAGCTAATCATATTTTATATTACCTACTTCATAAGGAACAAGTAGCATAGCTTTTGGCAATGTACTATATAAACTTTAAATGGAAATAAAGAGGAAATATTAGAACATAGACTATTAATACAGAAAGAGGCCCTAATGCCATATTGTTAAAAACAAGTATGTTAGAGCTGGCAGAGACTCCAGGTGTCATTTTGACCAATGTATTCATTTTAGAGATGAAGAAACTAAATGGAGGATTGATTTGCCTATGGTCACACAGGATGTTAGAATTGGCCAAGGTGAGGACTTGAACCATTGTCTCCTGACTCCCACCCCAGTGCTTTTCCCACTACACCATACTGCCTCTTTGTCTGAGACAAAGCCAGAAGCAGAATGGCCCCCCTCCTGGCTTATAGCACACTATGAAAATGAGTTTCTTTTTGCCCAGTCCTTGAAGTATTCTGTGAGTGAAGGTGTTAATTAAACATTTCATCTACTTTGCAGTAATTTCAACAAGATTGATATTTATCTTGTGACAGGCACTTCCATAATATCCAGATTTAGGGAGCCCTATAACTTTGTGTTAGGAGTTAGTGGATATAAGGGTGTTTTATAACCATAAAGCATTACATAAAAATGAGGAATTATGATAACAAACCATCACAATGGTTTCTGTTGATCATAAGCACTTCTCATACTCAACCTGGTTTAGTGGTAAAAGCACTGGACTTAGGATCAAAAGATCTGAATTGTTTCCCCTAACCTATCTATATTGCCTATACTTATATCCCCATTCTATAGATGAGGAAACTGAGGCTACAATCTTTACAATATAATAATGGAGAGAGGGGAAGGAGAAAAGGGGGGTGGGGAGGGAAAGAGGAGAGAGACAGAGAGACAGAGAGAGAGGGAGGGAGGGAGAGAGAGAGAGAGATCTTAGAACATAGATTGTTATATCTGGAAGCAGTTCATTCCATACATTCCTTATACAGATAGTGTCATTGCCAAAACACCAACTGAGGTCTGCTAAACCAAGCCCAATGCTACCTCCTAGGCAATGGTGTCTACTGTAATAATATCTTTCCCTCCCCTTCAGAGAAAAGCATATGGTAGTGGCAGGAGTTCTAGACTTCGAGTCAACAGACTTGGTTTGAATCTGAACTCTGCCACTTTTTTAGATGTATGACTCGGGACAAGTAACTTCTCTCTGATACTCAATTCCCTTTTCTCTAAAGTAGAAATAGTGGTTGCTCTTCTAACCTCACAGGGTTGTTGAAAGGAGGATGTTTCATAAGATTTAAAGTGCTATTGAATTGTGAGTTTTTATTACTGCCTCCACTTTAGGAATGGGAAAACTGAGACTTAAAGGGATAATAGGATGCTAGGATTTAAAACTGGCAGGGGGGACCTTAGAGATAATCTTGTTCAACCACCTCATTTTACAGATGAGAAAGCTAAGATCTAAAGAGGGGAAGTAACCCACCCAGTTTCACACAGATAGAAGGAGGAGTTGGAATATGGGCTCTTTGCCCTGTAGCCCCCTGAAGTGATGTTCCCAAGGTGACACAGCTAATAAGAGACTCCAGCCCAGGGCTCTTGGAAGCTTTGCATCCTTTCCCCATGGCCGCACTACCTCCCTAGCAAAATGAGACTAACTTTCTGCTGAGCATCTCTCCTTCCCTTCTTATATGAGCAGACCATATCTTTCCTCTCTTTTCTCCTGTGGTCTCCCTTTGTTTCGTGAGTTTAAAATAAGGCAGCCCTGAGGAAGGCATGCTTTGGCATTGCAATGGCTCCAAGATAAGATTTTGGAAGGCTTGGTATGCAGGAGTTCAGCAGAACCATGGGGAACAACAAGCTTAGTGGTGACCAGAATTTATATTTGTTCTTTTAAAACATTTTCATCAAGCTCTTTAGAAATAGTGACTAGAGTAGTTTGAGGACTATGCCCAAGCACCTTGAATTTCACTTGCTTGCAAAATTATTTCAGAGTAGGGAGGTGTATCTAGTGAGACAAGAGGATTATAGATCCAGCAGAATTTGTCACAGGAGGGGTAGGAAGGACCTTATGGTATTAAAAGCAAATTACACACAATAAAATCCTCCATTAAAACCATAGAATCTTAGAAGCTCTTAGTTAGAGGGACCTTGGGAGTCAGCTACTCCAACTCCTATCTAAACAGAAATCTCCTTTATAATATCCTCAACAAGCAAATCTTTTTGAAGACCTCTAGAGCTGGGGAACTCACTACCTCAAAAGGCAACCCAATCTATTTTTGGACATCTCCAACTTTTAGAAAGTTAATATCTGATTTGGAAGGACCTTTGGAGTCATTTTATATGATCCTTACCTAAAGCATGAATCCCTTCTAAAACATACCTGACAGATGGTAGGTCTTGAACATCTCCTTTGGAGTCCACCGTTTCTACTTTTGGAAAGCCTTAATTGTTAGGAAATTTTTCTTACATTGAGCCTAAATCTGACTTTCTGCAACTATACCTCCCACCCTGGCCAGGGCTCCTATTTCCACTGTCTGGAACCAAGTAATAAAGCTGACACTAAAATAGAACTTGAAAGTTTGCAAAGTACTCTCTCATTGAGAATTGATTCCCTCATAACAACCCAGCTTCCCTTTCCAGAATTAATTGCACTTTCTCCATTCACTGGTCCTAGTGTGAAAATACTCCCTGGAATACTCCTTGCTTCCCACTGCTACTTTCAAGGTGATCCTCAACCCCCTAATCAAAATTCTGGTAGCTGTTCTTTGCTGGCCTCCAGATTACTCATCTTTTCTCAGTAAGTTCAATGCCTGGCTCAGACTTCCTTTCTTCCTCAGCTCCACTGCTCACATTAGGGGACTTCAACATATGTATTGATACTCCCTCCAACACTCCCAGGTCCTTACTTAACTCACTTTACATGACCTCCTTCCCTTATTTACTCCCTCCTTTCTCATTTTACATGACTTCCTCTTCTACCCCACCTCAGTTACATACAGAGTCTTGCTCTTGATCTTGCTATCACCCACAAATCCTCCGTTTCCATGTTCATGAACTCTGAAATTTTGTTATAGCTGTCTATTGTCATTCCTCCCCTCTCTGCCTTACCTCCCCAAACTCTATTCTTTGTCCTCACTCTCACCTCCAGTTTCTTAATTCCTCACTTTTCCCAGGTTATCACTCCTATCCTAGTTATATTTTCCTCCCTTCCCCATCTTGACCTTTGGTGAACCAGTTCAACTCTCTCTTGAATCCCTTGCACCCTTTTTCTACTGCCTTGGATTACTCCATCATCTTCTGCCTTCACTCTTATTCATATTCTACTTAACAAAACTGAAGAAAATCTCAAAACTATGTTGGCTGAATCCACTACAAATTTATGTTACACTACCTCAACTGGATCCTCACTGCAGCAAGGCAATCCTTTTTTTTTTTTTTTTTAATTTTAAACCCTTAACTTCTGTGTATTGACTTATAGGTGGAAGATTGGTAAGGGTAGGCAATGGGGGTCAAGTGACTTGCCCAGGGTCACACAGCTGGGAAGTGTCTGAGGCCGGATTTGAACCTAGGACCTCCCATCTCTAGGCCTGGCTCTCAAACCACTGAGCTACCCAGCTGCCCCAAGGCAATCCTTTTATATCTCCCTAAAATTCACTCTCCATCCCATTTACCACAATGACTTTTTATCTTTCCCCAAACCTTCTAAAGTACCACTTTCCTCAGCTGAAAACTTTGCCTAATAATTAAACTGAAAAAAAAAACTGGAACAATTTATTAAGAGCTTTCTCTTCTCTGATTCCTACTGATCTCTCATCATTTAGATATCTTCCACCTATATCGCCCATTGTGAAAAAGGAATTCACCTCCCTTTGTTTTCTTTGATGTAATCAATCAGACCTTTAATGTAATCAGTCAGAAACTTGAAGATCCTTTAGCATTGATTGCAAGTACAAACATACCCTCAGAGAAAGGAAGTTGAAACCAACAAGACAGGAAATTAATCCCATAATAACTACCCCCCCTGGGCAGTACCAGTCAAATTAAGGAACTATGACTGGTTCCTGAGATGTGACATGGGAGAACTAGTGGGTGGAGAAAAATGTTTATAAGGTGAGACCCAGCACGAAGTGGGAAAATTCTGATTCGCACTTGCTCTCTGGGATTCGGACTCTGGTGCCGATGGCTCTTGCTGAAAGGGCATTGGGATTCCCATTCAGATTCTGGAGGGTCTTGGATTTGGATTTGGGTGCTGACTGAAAACTCTTGCTGAGGAGACTCTTACTCTGGACACTCTACTCCCCCCATTCTCCTGGCTAGAAATTGGACCCCTCTTCGGGGGAAAGATGGGGGTGGAGGAGCTAGATATCATCAGATCAGCTGTAATAAAGCTATTAATAGACTCATAATTTAATTTATTTGTAATTATTACAATTTGGCATCCACCCTTTTTAAAACTATTACACCAGGTATCTTCCATCACCATTTTCTCCTTTACCCCCATCCTCCTTGAGGAGGTGATCAAGTAAACCCATTCTATCCTATCTCCTCCAGCATATCTCTATCCTCTATGGTATGGAGTCTCTTACTTATCTTCAGCCTTTCCCCATGTCCTGGGTACTCTCCTACTTCATCCAGAGATACCTGTATCTCTCCTATATTCACCTTAACAAAGACCTCTTTATCTCTACTAACTTTTATCCCATATCTTTCTTCGCTTTTGTGGCTAAACCCCTTGAGAAAGCCATCTACAATAAGTGCCTCTATTTCCTTTCCTCTCACTCTCAAGAAGAGCCTCTTCTGGCCTCCTCATTCAACTGACCTCCTCATTCAACTAAAATTGCTCTAACAAATCTAATGGCCTTTTCTCACTTCACATCCTTCTTGTCTTCTCTGCAGCCTTTGACACTGTTGATCAACCTTTTCTCCTTGATACTAGCTTTTTCTCTAGGCTTCCATTATACTACTCTATCCCAGTTCCCCTACCTATCTGGCTATTACTTCCCAGGCTTCTTTGCTGGACCTTCATTCAGATCATGATTGTCCCCTAGGATTCTATCCTAGGCTCTCTTTTCTTCTATACTATTTCACTTGATGAACTCTTCTGTTCCCATGATTCAGTTATGATCTCTATGCTGATAATCCTCAGATATACTCATTCTGCCCTAATCTCTCTTCTGATCTTTAGTCCTGTGTCTCTGTCTATTAGGCATCTTGAATTAGATATACCATAGATATCTTAAACTCAATATGCCCAAAACCTAACTTGTCATCTTTTTCTCTTACTCTCCCTTCTAATAGCCTATAAAAATATTCCCTCTTCTCTCCTCTGACATCACCCCATACCTGGACTATCACAATGGCTTGCTGATTAGTTTCCCCATCTTGAGCCTTTCTCTACTCCTGCCCATGCCCTGCTTAACTTTCAAAATGGTCTTCCTAAAGCACAGGCTCCACCATGCCACCACTCTGCTCCCTGTCACTTCCTGGATCAGTATAAAACCTTCATTTGGATTTTATAAACACATACACACACACACCCCACCTCTCTCCAGTCTTCTTTTTTTTTAATCCTTACAATGTGGCTTAGAATTATACTATCATTTCTAAGGCAGAAGAGTGGTAAGGGCTACCAGTGATGGGCAAACTACGGCCCTCGGGCCAGATGCTGCCCCCTGAACTGTTCTATCCAACTGCTTGACATTATTCCTAATCTGACGAATACAATGAGTAGGATACAATACATTGAAACTTCAAAAGAGTTGCCTTAGAAACAGACTGACAGATGAGCATTTCCTTTCCTTTGGCCCCCCTCTTTAAAAAGTTTGCCCATCACTGGGCTAGAGAATAAGGTTTAAGTGACTCACAGCTAGGAAGTGTCTGAGGCCACTTTTAAACCCAGGACCTCCCATTTCCAGTCTGGGCATTTTTTCCACTGAGCCACCTAGCTGCCCCTCCAGTCTTCTGAAAGATTATTCCTCACCACTGCAGTCCTGTGACACTAGCCTCTTTGTTGTTCTTCCAGTAAGACACCGGCTCTTGACTTGTGTATTTTCACCAACAGTCTCCTATGTTTAAAATAGTTTGCTTCTTCATCTTGCCTCCTAGCCTTCCTTCAAGCCTCAACTAAAATCCCACCTTTTTTAAGATGCCTCTCCCAATGCCTCCTAATGCTAATGCCTTCTGAGATTATATCCAATTTATCCTATATATACCTTGTTTGTAAAAAATGATTTTCATATTGTCTCCATCATAAGAATGTAAGCTCTTTGAGAGCAGATACTATCTTTTATCTTTTCTTTATGATTCCAGAGTTTAGCCCAATGCCTGGCACAGAGCAGGTGCTTAATAAATGCCTATTGAATAACCAATAAAAATTATCTTGTTTGAGCTGCATAACCCTGTGAGGTATGTACTGCAAATGTTAGTATCCCCATTTTATAGATGAGGAAAGGGGAACTGAAGCCCTGAGAAAAGGAAGTGATGAACTTCCATTTTTTACTGCCATCTAGTCCTATTCGATGAATATATATTGTTTCCATTTTGCAAGGTACTGCGCTATACAGAGACGAAATGAAAGGAGTCACTGTCCTCAGGGAGCTTCCATTCCACTAACTCATCTAGTAAATGTCAGGGCTGGATTCAAGCCCAGATCTTTTTAACTCTTGAGTCTAGCTTTCTATCTGCTATGCCATACCATCTTTCATGACATCTCTTCAACAGCATGCTTCTTTTCCCAACACCAAAATCTTATCTTCCTCAAGCTAAACTTCCCAAGTTCTTCCAACTGATGCTCATATGGAATAGTTTCGAGTTCCCCTACCATTCTGAGCACCCTCCCTGGATATGTTCTAGCTTCTCAGAGCACTTCACTGCTTTTCACATTCCTTGTTTTGTTCATGTTGCACTGTAACTAGAGTAGAGGAATTAGACACTCAGAAGCCAGTTTCTCTCTTAGTTAATTGCCTATTCCTGAGTCTCATTCCATTTGGTCATGCACATTTATGTCTTTAGCATTTGTAGTAAATGGTAGGTGTGCTTGGGGGTCTGATAAAAATGCCAGATTAGCTTTTTTTATGCTAATCAGGAAGAGTATTGATTAATGACAAGGGAGCTTGGTATAGTAGATATAGCAGTAAATTTGGAAACCACCTGGGTTCATATTCCATCTGGGCCACCTATTAGCCATTTAACCTCCCTCAACCTCAGTTTCTTCAACTGTGAAATGGGGCAATGATACTTGCAGTACCTACCCCACAGGATTATGGGGAGGAAAACATCTGAAAAAAAAAAAAACTACTCTATAAATGTGAGCTATTGTCATGATTATTACCATTACCTTGTGACTTTGGATATGTCACTGCTTTTCTCTGAGCCTCGTTTATAATATGAGGTAGTGATGATGATGATGATGATGATGATGATGATGATGATGATGATGATGATGAATAAATGCTTTTTAATTCATAAGAAAATGATGATGATGATGATGATGATGGGGAGGAGGTGGTGGTAGCTTGTAAGACTCAAATGAAATCTGAAATCCAAAATATAATCACAAAGCACTTTGTTCATGTAAGCTATTTCTATTATCATTTTATAATGATGTTAAAGTCTTACTGTTGGACCTGGTCAAAGGAACCCTAAATTAGTCTCTTGACTTCCAGCTTTAAAAAAAAGTTCTAGAACTAGAAATTTATTTCCTGGATTAGAGTTCAGTACCATTACTCTAGTCACTCAACTTGTCAACATTGGTATTATCCTCAACTCCTTATTCTTCCTCATCCCACATATACAGTTGGGTGCCAAATCATTTCTTTTCTGCCTCTCCAGCATCTCTCCGCACATAGCTTAATTCAGGCCCTAATCCCTCCTCACCTAGCCAATTGCAGCAGCCTGCTCTTTGGGTTCCCTGCCCCAAGTCCTTCCGAGGTCCAATTCATCCTCCACCCAGCTGCTAAAGGAACATTCTTAAAGCACAAATCTGGCTATGCCAGCTTCCTCTAACCTTTGGAACCAAATAGAAATTTGTCTTTTTGTCATTGAAAGCTCTTCACAACCTGGCTCCTTACCATCTTTCCAGTCCACCTGCACACTCTTCTCCAAGCTCTGTTGGCCCTGTACTCTACAGGCTTACCTGTTGGCTTTGAACACACTACATGTCACGTCCCATCTCAGCACCTTTGCATTGGCCTTCTCCCCTGCTGACCCAACAGAAACAGCACCAGTGCTAGTGCTTTCCTCTCCCATGTCACCTTGTGTGTGAGGTAGGTGTCTTGCAGATACCTATCTCTCTAAATGTTGTCTCTCCCCATATAATGTAAGCTGCTTGAGAGCAAGGACAACTGTGTATCCCTAGCACTTAACTTTAGCACGAGGCCCACCATAGGCACGTAATAAATACTTGCTGAGTAACTGAAACCCCAAATGAGCTGTTTATAAGACAGCCTAGGGTTACAGACTTTAGTCAGGAGTCCTAGGCTTGTGCCTTAGTCCTAATGTTTGACAACTGAGAATCTGGGCCAGGCTTTCCCCTCTAAGCCTCACTCTCCTGAAATGTGAATTGAGAATAATAAGGCTTATAATAATTCCCTGCTTCTTGAGGTCATTATAAATTTCTCTAAAGAGCTGTGTAAATATAAGCTAATGGTAGAATACTTGGTCTAGCATCTTTATGATGATGTTCTCTATGGGTACATAAGTTAGAATATCATACATTTCTATAGCACTTTATTTTTAAAGAGCATTCTTCACAATGACCCTGTAGTAAGTATCATTATTACTATTCACAACTGGAAAAAATGGAGACTTAGAGGAGCCAAGTAACCTCCCTAGAGTCACACAGCAAAGAGATAGCAGAGTCAGGCTTTCTGATTCCATGACCAGAGCTTTTTTCCACAATGCCAAGCCGCATATCCACATCACACAAATTAATTATTCTCCTATACTTCACCTAGTGATATTTCCTTACAGTTTCATTAACTTAAGTACCTAATATCACCCCATGGTTATTGTCATTCTTACCAATAAATTTATTTCAATCTATCACAGTATTCTTCTTGTCCCCTGTTTGGTTCCACTGTATCCTTCTCTAATGCCACATTATACTCTAGTGCAGTGGTTCCCAAACTTTTTTGTCCTACCGCCCCTTTTCCAGAAAAAAATATTACTTAACCCCCTGGAAATTTATTTTTTTTATTTTAATAGCAATTAATAGGAAAGATAAATGCACCTGTGGCCATCACTGCCCCCCCCCCCGGGATTGCTGCAGCACCCATCCGGGGGGCAGTAGCGCCCACTTTGGGAATCACTGCTCTAGTGGGATAGTGAATGGTAACTACAGATAACTACAGAACTACAGGTTCTGCCAATGAAGTGAAAGCTATGACACATCAGAAAACCTGGGTTTGATTCCCAACACTGCTACTCTCTAGCCAGGTGAATTTGCACCATATTTTTCATGTTAGTGAGCCTCTCTTTGCTCACTTGTAAGATGGAATTAAGGATGTTTACACAGCTGTGAAGAAAAGTACTTGATAAAATTTAAATTTCTATAGAAATCTGAATTGTTGTTGTCATTATTGTTATTATGAACAAGGTAGAAAGGCTTCAAGTATAGTCTCGGACAGAGATTATGTTTTGTCGTCCATGGACCAGCCAAGCTAAATGCAGAAACTCATCATCAGATGTATTCCACCAGGGTAGAACAATTTTGGCCAATAGAGGGGGAAAATTGTGATTACTTCCACTAGAAAAAGGGGTTTGGAAAAGGAAGCCTCAATCTGCGTTGTTAGGGGTCCCATATCAAAGAAATCAAGCATTCTAAGCATTCTTTAAGTAGAGAATTAAATTCCATTTGTTTGTTCTATCCAAGAACAAACTCTTATACAATTTTTAAAAAAGATGATAAAATGTCATTTATTATATTCCATTTAAAATGCAGATTTGGGCAGGAGAATTTAATAAGACAAGGGAATTATTTCAATTAAATTTCAAAAATATTATAACCCATTGACATCATTGTTGCAGCAACTTCTTCAGCTGATGTCTAGGGACTCCATTTCTCCAGATGTCCTTCCAGATAGATCCGGAAAGCATGAAGGCCTAGCTTTTATGCACTAGCTTCCCCAGAGAACACATTAGAATAAATGGGTCAACAGGGAAAATGAAACAGAATTTCCAGTTGTAATATGCTAGTAGACAGATTCAATATTCAAAAGTTAGACCAGAATAATGGGCTGAACCTAACAAGATGAAATTTAATTGAGATAAATGCAAAGTACTGCCCTTGTACTCAAGCAGTCACCTGCCAAGGAACAGGATAAAAAAGGCATGGCTAGATAGTAGCTATGAAAAAAATCTTAGAGGCATTGTTGGATTAACTACATTACAATATTAATCAACAGTGTAACATGATAGCTTAAAAAAAAACCAAAAAACTACACTACTGTGTTGTTCAATTGTTTCAGTTGTGTTCTACTCTTCCTGACCATATTTGAGGTTTTCTTGGCAAAGACACCAAAGTGGTTTGCCATATCCTTTTCCAACTCATTTTACAGATGAGGAAACTGAGGCAGACAGGATTAAGTGATATCCCAGAGTTATATAGCTAATAAGTGTCTGAGCCCAGATTTGAACTCCTGGAAAATGAGCCTTCCTGATTCCAGGTCCAGCACTCTATCAACTGTGCCACCTAGCTGCCCAACACGTTAGGCTGAATTAACATTAATTAATACACAGTAACCAAAACAAAGGAGATATAGTAATACCTTGGTTTTTGTTGATATTGGTTATTGTCAGTTTCAGTTTTCGTCGATTTTTACCTCAAAAAATTTTGAAATCTCAGATTTCATCAGAGTGCTCACTTGACCTTGATGCTAATTTTTCGGAAAAAAAGGGTGACCTGCATGTTCTCCTGCTCAGTGTGAGCAATACAAGTATTGAAAAGCAAATAAATCCATTTATCCATACAGATAGCAAATAAAAGTCAGATAAAGCATATGGAGGAGAATATATACCTGACTATACAAAATGAATGAGCTCTCTCACTGGGAGTGAGATATCTCATCTCAGCCAAGTAGAAATTATCTTACAGTGTATCTCAGCTGAGAAGGGGGACATAATCAAGGTAACAGCTCCTCTACATGCCAGCTTCTTTCCAAAGTCTTTCCAGATAATGCCTTAATACCTTAGGTCCTTATAGGGGGGAATTCCCCTTCCAAAAAATAACCTCTCTCTCTCCTCCTCCCTGTCTTCCATATGCCAAGAAGAATCTTCAGAAAGGTAAATGCCATGTTAAATGTTCATTACTATTGATATGAAGCTATTTATACTCTCTTGAGTATATATAGCTTATACTTATATACTCTTATACTCTGTACTCATAGTTCACATCATCTTCAAGTCCAGGAATACAGAATATTATGACATACAATGTGGCTTTGCCAACTTTTTCCATGTTTTCATCAAAGGATGATATACAGTGTTATGTAAAGTCACCTTTATGTACATCACACATATAAAAACTGAAAAACATAACACTTGGCCCATGATGGATGGAGAAAATCTAGTTCAGCAGACTTCCTAGGGCTTTGTGGAAAGTCAGAGCAACCATAACATCCCTGTGTAAGGGCTCCTTGTTATGTCTTTTACACTGAGGAGCCCATAAATAAATAGCAGAGTCTATCTTTCTGCACCAGTGCTTAAGTATGAAAATACAAATATACTTTATACATAATACATATTTATAAAATAAATATATCAGTGGGTATAGGAATAACTGTTTTGCCCAGATTGACAACCCATGAAAAGCTCAGAGGGTCTTTGGAACAATTGGCTCCATCCATCAACCTATATCAACATTGGAAATTGCCTTTTCTGTAACTCATCCAGCTCTACTATTACAATTGATTGTAGTCATGTGTACTGACCTTTAGGTCTAAGGTTCTTTTAATATTAACTAACATTCTCTGTTCTTATTTTATATTTTTTGTTGTTTTGAAGTTTTTTAATTTTATTTTTAGTTCCACATTCTCTCCTTCCCTCCACCTACTCCCACACCCATTGAGAGGGCAAAAAATATAGTTACTTTATATTTGGTAAGGTCTTTTCCATCTTTAGCATTTCTGCATTCTAAAATGCTGTATTTTAAGGTACCGTCTAGCTCTTATTCTCTCTTGTAGCATTTAATATTATTATGTCCTCTAGCTCTGTATGCTTTATTATGTCCTATATGCAGGAAGCAGCATGGAATAGTGACCAGAATGCAGAACTTAGAGTCAAGAAGACCGGAGTTCAAGTCCTTCATAGATTCTAACTAGCTATAGTAGCTATATAGGTATAGTTATAACAGCATAAGTTAGTCAACCTCTTAGAGATTCAAATTTCTTCATCTATAAAATGGAAACAATAACATCTGCCTCACAGAATTGTTGTGAGGAGCAAATGTGAAATGAAAGCACTTTACAAATTTTATGGCATTATATTACATAAAAGTAAGCTATCATCATCATTAATCTTATTTTTAAATACCTTCTAGTCGTACCAGTCTATATTCTGTACTTAGAAACCATGTATCATAGTGGGGAAAGCCCTGAATTTTGGATTTTAGAGGATCTAGGTTTGAATCCTAACTCTGCTTTTTATGTGATAAGGAACAAGCAATCAATTAATTGGCAGTCATTTCTTAAACACCTACTAGGCACTAGGCTAGAAAACAACAGACCACTTCTCTTTTCTGGGCTTCTGTTTCCTCATCTGTAAGGAAAGTTGACTTCCAACCCTAACTGTCTGTGATTAGATATTCCAAAATACCTTCTAACTCTTTACATTCTATAGCTCAAGAATCTAACATTCTATGACACTAGGAAATAACCCAAGTGGTAAAAACCCAGGTGGCTTCCTTAGTGCACAGATCTCCCAAGAGTATGAGGGATGCATAGTGACTGTGTGTTCCTGTCAATGTTTTAGGGTCTGTCACTTGGAAAGAATGCTGTTTGGCACCAAGTACAACTGTTGCAGGATGTCATAGATTACACGTTTAGAAAGATGGTTGGTTGGGGTTGATAGTAGGGAGAAAGAAGAGTTCTTCTAATTATGTAGATTCCTCTTACAAGAGTCGGGCAAGACAGGGAAACCAAAATGTTGCCTTCTCTGACTCCGGTAAAGTGAAAGAAAGACTTGTTACTTTCAGCTGTTCCCCATCACCAGCACCAAGGACAGAATGGATTTTGAAAAAGTATGTTTCTTCAACTATGCTCCCCCCCTCCTCCATTCCTCCCTGGGAGCTCTTGAGTCTCAGAGATCTGTCTAGAGAATCTAATGTCAGTATGCAGGCCTCTGATTGTCCCGTAAGCGTGCTAACAAAATGGCCAGTTGGAATGGCATAGTTCTTCCCCCCCCCTTCCATTTTTAATGCCACATTGCTGGATTCCCAGATTTTAAATGAAAAATATATGCAGTTAGCTGTGCGCTGACAGTGTCCTTGAGGATTTGACAGTGAGATTTTCCAGCAGTTGCTTTTCGTTAGAATCCTGGTGGTGTTTAATAAGGCAGTCGAGCTGCTGGGACCTCGACTTCTTGTTTGTTCTCCGAGGGCTCCGGGGCTGCTGCGGTAAGCACATCGACCAGGGCTGATCATTACAAGGGCGTACGCCACCATGAATAAAAATGTCACACGTTCCCCCATCTCGCAGCAGTACAAAATGTCATCCCTGTCAGACACACATTGCAGGTAGCAGTGTGCAGTCACTACAAATTGGGGAGCTGCATATTCCCCCAGCGTTATGATATTCTTCATTTGAAGCCGAAGAAAAACAGTTGTTAACCTATTAGCTGGGATTTTAAACTCTGGTGAGGCGGCAGATGGGGAGACTTTCACACGCAGATAGAAATGTATTCCAGGGGTCCAGGAATTTCCAAGCCTGTTTCTCTGTCCATTTGTATGGTGGAGAGGAGGAGGGAGGGGGAAAAAAAGAAACCTTCTCTTCTCTACAAACCTGTCTATCTTCCTTCAACAAGGAGACCTTCATGCAGGGAAAACTTGGCTTATTTCATATTTAAACCTCCCATCAGTTTTAACTTTTTTCAAAAAATTCTATTTTGCTTTTAAGGCCAGTGTAGTATAATGGAATGAGCCGTAGACTTGGAGTCAGGAAATCTGAGTTCAAATGCTGGCTCCAACACTAAACAGTATTGTGACTATGGACAAATCACTCAATCTGTCTGAGTTTTGTTTCTTTTTTTCTTTTTCATTGCTTAAAGTAGCTACTTCGCAAGTGTATGGTAAAAGTGCTTTATAAAATGTAAAGTGATATAACAATATATTGTTAATATCATCATTATCATTATGGGTGAGGAAGAAAAAGTTCTTAAGAAGAGAAGGCACATCTGGCCTGAACATGGAGTTCCTCTAGGGCCATTAACTAGGACTGAACCTGGAACTTTCTTTCACCGGGGACTAAAAATATTTGGGACAGAGATGGTACCGAAGAGTCATGCCATCAGTGCAATTATGCCAAGAAAGGAGGTGTTCTAACCATCACCTCAAGAGGGTTGATGAGGGCAGTGGTGGCATGGTTCAGTAGAGGATGACCAACAAGGCAAGGATCAGGATCAACGGATGCTGCAGAAAAAGAGCATAAAGCATATCTACTCCCCTTTCCTTTCCCAAGATCTCAGTACTCTGGAACAATGCCCTATTTTCCCTGTGCTAATTATTGTAGTACTATTAATTCAAATAATAGTTCTTAGAATTTTTGAGCTAGAAGACCTCCTTAAGGTAATCTAGAGCAAACCCTTCAATTTTATAGATGAGGAAACAGGTCCAGAGAAGAAGTGACTTGCCTAAGGACACACAAAGAGTTAAGAGTAACATCTATCCTCATATCTCCTGACACCTTGCCCAGTGATGCTGTCTATAGCGGCTTCCTCATGTTCCAAAACGTTGACTTAATTGGCAAACTAGTCACCAAATTTGGACTACATGAAAGACACCTAAGGCCTGTTCCAGAGGAAACTGTCCACTTAAAGCTTCAGCTTTGTTGTTCACTTACTTTAATCTTCAGGAGCCACTCATTCTCCCTAAACCTTAATTTCTCCATTTTGTGAAAATTAGAAGGTCATATAAATTGGTCTCTGAATTTCCTTCCACTTCTGACATTCTATGTTCTAAGGTCCATTCCAGCTCCTAATATCCTGTGAAAATCAGTAAAGGGTTTGTTAAAGCTTTTTTTCCCCCTTAGAATGTTCTGTTTAGAGTGAACATCCTTTCCAGAGATGATGAATGAGCTTCTGTTTTGCTGAGCCAGCCCTGGCCCTTAAATGTACTGAGCTCATCCTCATTGACCAGGGAGTAGCAGGCATGTTGAAATGTGCATGTTTGCAAAGGCAAACCCTCTCTTGGGTCCTTGGGTCTGAGTGAATTTTACAGGCAGAGAATTGTAAGAACTAGGGAAATTGTCTCTTAAGAATGAAACAACTCCAAATCTTACTGAAGGGTGATCCATCTCAGCTCTTCTCCTACCCCTCCCTGTGTGTCTCTTACACACAACTGTGACCCCAAACATCTACCCAACATCTATGACTTTTGAATTTAATACTCAGATACTCTTTTTCCAAAAGTCATGAATTCATTTATTCAATAAACATTTATTAAAAACCTACTATATGTATCTCACTTTTCTTGGTATTCTATACAGTTAAGTTAGGTCTGATCCCTGCCTTCAAGGATCTTCTAAACTAGTAGGGAGGCCAAATGCCTACATAAATGTATAACTATAGTGCAAGTTAAAATGTTATTATGTATGTAAAAATTATAGCTTTTAAATGCCAGAAAAGGGACAAAGTCATAGAATCTCTTATTTTACTGATAAAGAAATGTGCTCAAAGTCACATAGGTAGTCAGTGGCAGAGCTAGAATTCAAACCCAAGTCTTTGGATTCCAACCTTTATATTCTCTCCTGGAAAAAGAGGCTTCCACAGGGAAGGTAACATTTTAGCTGGACCCTGAAGAATGAGTAAGAAACTAATAACATTTTTATATGATATTTTAAGGTTTACAAAGCACTTCCATTATAACAACACTTTGAAGTAGATAGTACAGGTATTATTAGTCCCATTTTATAAATTTTTTTAAAAGAGGCTTAGAGAGAAAAAGTGAACAGAACCAGGGTTCCATAGCCAATAGATAGTGGGGCTGGGACTCTAGAACATAAACTCTGCTGACTGTACCAACCTGCATCCCTGTGGCTGTCATGCTTCTAGGTCTGAACCTTTCCTCCTTGATCAAGAGGCTGGTGGTGCACACAGCAGATGTATTTTGCCTCTACATAAGGAAAGAGATTGGTGCCTGTTTCTGTCCCAGTCAGATTTAGTTGCCCCTCAAGAAGGGCCAGCTGACACTGCTTTATTGAACAGCAGCAGGTCATCTGGCTGTAACTCCAACTCTGCAGCTGTGACAGCTTAGCAGCAGAAGCTCTTCCCCTACCCGCTTCTGTTCCCATTCCTCCCTTCCCCCAACTAGAACAACCGAGGTCACAGGGCTCTCCTGTACTCCCTTCAAGCCATTTCTCTTCTGCTTGTAGTTCAGCAGTGGAGTCTGCTACATGGGATGTCACTCAGGGTCTTGCCAAGCCTTAACACCTCAACATGCCACTGTAAATTCAGCACCTCTGCCTGCAAAATACTGCCCCTGAAAATGAAGGGGTTTTCCCTGAAACAGAAAGACTGCACAGTCTTCACACATAGCCATGGAAGAACAGAGTCAAGGAATTAGAGAGGCTCAGGAGAAAATGTCCTCAGAGTGTGCAGTAATTTTTCCAAAACAACCTATCCAACAAGTGGGCTTCCAGATTCTCCTCAAAGATCTCTTGTGATAGAAAACCCACAACCATTTCTGGACAACTCTTATTGTTTGGAAATTTTATCTTATTTTAATTGGAAATCTGCCTCTCTACTTTCCCAAGAATCTCCAAATTCTGCCCTGCTGGAGTCAAGCAGATAAAATCCAATCCTTTTTCCCCATGATAGTTCTTTAAAACCTGACAGACAAAGGTGACTTCCTCCCTCAGACCTCCCTTCTCCATGTTAAATATCCCTTCTGGATGTCATGGTTTCATTCATCCTTCTCTGGACATGCTATTTTGTTATTGTTCTTGCTGAGATGGGCACAGTCCTCCAGACATAGTCTGACCAGAATAGAGGACTCTGGAACCACCCCCTTCCTCTGTTAATGAAGACCAAAACCCTGGACTGCCTGCTGTAAGAGACTTGACTGAGAATATGACCTGTTTATGAAAATGATCAAATATGTTAATTCAATTCATTTATTTTTCCAAAGATAGCCTGTTCTAACAAAATCTTAGTGGGGGGGTACTTGAAAGGCTACAGAGGGGATTCCCTGCTTCAACTTAATGTAAAGAAAAATTTCCTGATAATCAAAGCTATCCTAAGGAATAAGATGACTTAGGAAGTCATGAGTTCCCTATCACACTAGAGGTCTGTAAGAGGAAAATGGATGAATTTGTTGATGATATTATAGAAATTATTAGAATAGATGACCTCTAAAATTAAATTAAAGGACTCTTAAAATTGCTGCTTTTAATCCTATTGCTACATGCACAGATACCTCCATTATATCCCTGACAAATAGCCTTCTAGTCCAACTTGCAGGGGCATGGAATTCACTGCCTCCTAAGGCATTCAATTCCACTGGACTCTGATTATTAAGATGTTCTTCCTTCATTGAACTGAAGTTGGTCTCCCTATAACTTCCACCTGTTGGTCCTTGTTATATGCCCTCTGAGACCACAGAGAAGAAATCTAATCCTTTTTGACATGGAAACCCTTCACATACTTGAAAACTATGCTCTTAGCCTAAACTTAGTCTCTTTTCAGACTATACTTTCTTGGTTCATTTAACTATTCCTAATATAATAATGCTTTCAAATCCTTCCTCATCACTGTTACCCTGCTCTGGAAACCCTCTACTTTGTCAGTATCTTATAGTCTGACCCAGGTTTGAACACAGTATTCTAGATGTCTGACCAGAGAAGAGGAAAGTAGAACTAGCACCTTATGCATTCTAGACATTAATGAGTGCTTAGCTGTTCTTCTGAGATCAGCTTAAATTCTGAACACCATGCACAAGAATGCTTTTTTAAACTGTTAAGTTCCTTGGAAGTTTTGTCCCACCTTTGGCATATGAGACCATCACTACAAAGTTTATCGTTTTTGCCTGTAATAATTTTATTTCCATCTCCTCCTGGCATGGATCTTTAGCCATGATGAAGGAGTTGCCCAATGTTGAAAGAAGAGCTACCTCTTGTAAACAATTTTTTATGTGGCTTGAAATGGACTACTCAGGTTAGCTGATCCCAGCTATTCTCTATCATCTCAAAAAAATACCCCAAATAAAAGAACTATAAGCATAAAGCAGAGAGGATAGGGAAAAGCTTATTCCAAGAAACCCTCACAGAAAAATCAGCAGATAAAGATAAAAAGTAGCAATTAGTAAGTAATCAAAGAGGTTCCAATATAATTAATACTAAAGAGCATAAGAAAACAAAACCCTAGATAAAAGATAACATACTACAGAAATAGCTATAAGACCCCTGAAAATGATCTTGTGAAAACTTCAGGAACCTCCAGAATGGTTGAAGAGAATGAAATGATTTAAGGAAAGAATACAAATGGAAATAACTACAGAAATTAGAACTCATCTTTTAAAAGAGGAAGAGAATAGATAGTGTGGAACAAACCTAGAAAGCCTCTCCAAATAGTAGATTATTCAAAAAGAAAATATTAGACTGGGAACTAGTCAAATTGAGATAGAAGAAAGATTGTCAGAAAAAAAATACAAGACTAGAAGTATGCCAGAGAGCTTTGTAAACTAAGATAGCTGAACTCAAAGATAGAATGCTGAAGGAAACACAGAGCCTCAATGATTTACTTCAGGAAAGCATACAAGAAAATTACCCAGGAATATTAAAAAAAACACACACACAACAACAGCAACAAATAGTTAAAGTGAGCTCAATAGACTGCACAGATTGCTGACCAAGCAAAACACTAAGATTAACTTACCCATAAACATCATGGTTAAGCTTCACAATTTCAGCATTAAATAAATCCTGCAAGCATCTAGGAAGAAGCCCTTCCCATACCCAGAAAAATACAATCCAAGGAACACAAGATTATTCTTTGTTCATAAGAAATAACTAATAACTGTAATGATATTCTAAAAATTAAAGAAAATGGGTACATAACCCCAAAATAACATCCTGCAAAGTTGAGCATAACTATTTGGTGTTTTTTTAGCTGTATTTTCAGCAAAAGAGAAGAATTTTAATCATTTCTTCTGAAGGAGACAGATGGCTTAAAATGTTTCCAGGCCCCCAAATACTGCCTCCTTAGTGGGGCTTGAGACCTTGAATAAAGGGGGTTAAAAGAACTCAGGCTTTTTAGCCTAGAGAAGAGAAGACTTAGGGGGCACATTATTCCCTATCTTCATATATCTGAAGGGATGTCATGGGGAAAAGAGATTAGACTTTGGTATGACCACAGGGGACCTGGGTCATAGGGGCACCTCCCAGTGATCCCAAAGACATGAGCCAAGCCTAGGACTTCACTTCTGGGTCTGTCCTTTGAAAACACCAGAGACATAAAGTCATTTGATCTCTCTCTGTGTTGAGAAGTTATGGCAAGAGTCAGGGTTAGGAGAGGAAGAGTGGGAAAAAATGACAGAAGTTGGGGAAAAAATAGGAAAAAATGTTGGCCATTTCAAAGGACACTACACACACACACACAGAAAGATCCTTTTATAAACTCCTTTTTTGGAGGTATATCAAACAAAAAAAGCTCTTTTATTTTTGTGCCTTGCATAATAGCAGGTTTCCAGTCCTGTTGAGCAAAAGAACCTTTCTCCAAGCCTAGAGGGATCCTATATTGCTACATAAATCTTTGTCTTCCCCTCCTATCTCTCAATGTTTCATTCATAGGTCAGCGCATTGATGTAGAGGCTGGCTAGAAAAATTAACCAGGTGAACTCATTCTCTTTTCTCATTTAAGATAATGATAGAGTTTAATTGTGACCTCCTCTCTCCCTCTAACAACCCTGGGTTCCTCATAAATTTGAAGCTTGTTCTCTGTGAAAGTGATAGCCTTTCCATCTCTCTCTTCCACAAAATTACAGTGAGCTTATTCCTCTTTCCCACCCCTGGAAAGAAAGTCTGAGGGGGTGGGAATCAGGGCCAAAGTTGGGAAAATCCTTTATCAGGTCTGTTTTGTTTCCTTCCTCTCATCTGGTCCATCTGAGGGCGTGTCATCTTCTCGGTAAGGAGGCACTGTGGCATGGTGGCAAAAAGTACTGGTTTTGCAATTCAAGAAGTCTGGGTTTGATTACTGCCCCTGCCATTTTCTAGCTGTATGGTCTTGAACAAGTTCTTCACCCTCTGTGGGCTAAAGTTTCCTTATCTATAAAAGATGTAATATGGAATAAATGATCACTAAGACCCATTACAACTCTAACATTGTTTTTGTGTCCTCTGGTACCTTACAATTTCTATGGTCTATGTTCAAGTAGTTCACGTTTTGAATTCCATTCTAGTTCTAAAGATCTGAGCTATTTGTTCTGAAAGTTGATTGAGTCCATGTGACTTTGTGAAATCACTTCCTTTCTCTACATCACCTTCAAAATTTGCATGTTCTACCTCATAGGATTTGTGTAAGGAAACCAGTTCGTAAATCACTTTAAAAAGTATGGGCTTCTCTTTAACCCGCGTCTCTGTGTTTGCAGCACATTGGAATTGGGATTTCTAGCAACATATTAGAGCCGACAGGTTATATCTAATAATCATCTTAATTCAACACTTTCATTGCTAAAATATGTTTTATTGATGCCTATTGTTTTTAGGATCTTAGCCCCCTTCTCAATTAAAATTAAAAGATCAAAGAAATTCACAAAAATGCCCAGTAAATTGGACACATCTAACAGTCTACACAATATATTACCTTAGTGGTCCTCCTCCTTTCTTCCATGAAGAAATGTTTCATTATTTGTCCTTCAGTACCATTATTCAGGACATCTAGGAGATGTAGTGGATAGAGTGCCAGGCCCTGGAGTCAGGAAGATTTGTTCAAATGTTGCCTCAGACACTAGCTGGGTCCCAGAGTCATTTAACCCTGTTTGCCTTAGTTTCCTCATATGCAAAATAAGCTGGAGAAGGAAATGGCAAATTACTTCAGTATGCCAATAAAATCCCAAATCAGATCATGAAGAGTTGGATGTTACTAAAAGTGACTGAACAATCATTATTCAATCCCTTTATTTTACATATAAAGAAAATCAAGGACAAATCTGCTTAATGACAAAAGTGATACGTTTTTTGTTCCATGTAGTTCTCCTCGAACATAGTGCTGTCCTCTTTGGGGAAAGTTCTCATCTGGGAGTTTCCTCCCCTTTCTGCCCTACATCCAAGAAGTTGTAGAATTTTGTCTGCCTGAGAGAAATAGCCTCATTCTTTGCATTTCTTTGTGTGGGCCTTGCAGAGCCTTGAGAAAAATTCAGTAAGTCACAAAGATGCTTCCTACCATATCCGTAACTATGGCTTACTGCTTTGTCCGGGAAGCTTTTCCCAGTCCCCCCTGTTCTGTAACAACCTTCCCCTTGAACCTCACATACCACCTTGTTTTTATCTCTTTAATGCATTTATCATGCAATATTGTATGTGATATCGCAAGGCTTTGGGTCCTATTTCTTTTAGTCTATCTGGTCCATGATGGCAGAAACTGCCTTATCTCCCCTGATAAGGCCCAGTAAGGACAATGTACTATAGTAAAAACTTAATAAATGTTTTTTGAAGGAATGAACTTGAAAATAGTACTGAAACACAAGCTAATCAATTTTTTTGTTTCATGACAAAACTGTTGTGATGATTGTACCAAAGAAATAGGAATATTTCTTCTAATTTGTACCACCTTAGTTCCATCTTTCTGCTGAAGTATATGTTAGAGATAATTTTATTAAAAATTAGAGGCCTGTTCCACTGCCTCCTTGTGACATGGAAGTGACCTTGAATTTTTAAAGGCCATGTCATCAAGGCAAGAGTTCTGGCAAGTTCCACCAACTTAGGAAGACTTCTAGTATGGGCCTAGCGATAGACTGTGCTTGTTATCTGAGGCCAGCCCAGACAAATTTGAGAGACTCATTATATCACCTTGGTCCTTGGCTATGAATTTTCCATGCACAGCAGCCCATCAAGGATTTACTAAATCACAGAGGGATTGTAATCTGGTTGACAGAGAGAATAACTGCCTCTACTAAAATTGTGAATCTTCAGGGTACAAAAGTAACAAAGAGAGGGCAGCTGGGTGGCTCAGTGGATCAAGAGCCAAACTCAGAGGCAAGAGGTCCTGGGCTCAAATCTGGCCTCAGACACTTCCTAGCTGTGTGACCCTGAGCAAGTCACCTAACCCCCATTGTCTAGCACTTGCCACCTTCTGCCTTGGAGCCAATACACAGTATTGATTCTAAGATAGAAGATAAGGTTTTTTTGTTTTTTTTTAAATAATAAAGTTTACAAAGCACCTTCTCCACAGTAGCCAGTAACCAGTAAGATAAGTGGTACAAAATCTGAGACACAGATACAAGGTGATTTGCTCAGGATCACCAAATATCAAGTGGCCAAGGTGAGCCTGAATATAGGTCTCTTCATTCCAAGTCTGATATTTTTTCCATTATATTACACTTAAGAAAGAGCTCTCAGATGCACCAAATCTTATGTTTCACTGACAAAAATGTTCACTTTTGAGATTTGTTCAATACAAACAAGAAAATGAATTAATACTTTTATTGTTGGAATACCATTGTGCTGTAAGGATTAATAATCTGGAGGATTTCTATATGAACTGGGAGAACCTCAGTGAACTGATGCAGAGTGAAATGAGCAGAAGCAGGAGAACATTGTACACAGAAAGTGAAACACTGTGGAACAATCCAATGTAATGGACTTTGCTCCTAGTAGCAATGCAACAAGCCAGGACACTCCTGAAGGACTTATGGAAAAGAATGTTATCCACATTGAGAGAAAGAACTATAGGAGTAGAAATGCAAAAGAACATCTGATGTCACTTATCACGTGTATATATGGGTATGTGATTTCAGGTTTAGGCTTTAAAAGATTGCTCTTTAGCAAAAATGAATAATATGGAAATAGGTATCAAGTGATAACATTTGTACAGCCCAGTAGAATTACTTGTCAGCCCTCAGAAGCAGGGAGGTGAGAGGGGAGGGAAAGAAAATGAATCATGTAAACATGGAAAAATATTTTTAAAATAAGTAAAAAAAATACTTTTGTTATGAGAAATCCACATATAGTTATTGTGTTCACGTCTCTGCTGCATCCTTTAAAAATGTGATCATGAGGCTACATAATCCTGGCTCTCCCCTGCTCCAGTACCTAAGTATACCACTGCCCCCCAGCCAGGCCAGACTGACCCTTTGCCTGCAGACCTGGTTTCGTTGGATGTCCAGCTTCTGCAAGTGAGGGTAGTGGGAGTCAGAAGACCCAGCCTCTGAGGACACCTCTGCTTGGAGTTTCCTCATTTGTAAAATGAGTAGTGGAGACTAGATCATCTCTAAGATCCCTTCGAGCTCTGACCCTCTGTGGCTCCCAGAGTGCCTGAAAGCCTTTACAATATAGTAAAAGCTTCAATGTGTTGGCAGTGTTAAAGCTGGCCTACAAGTGTGATATAAAGGAATGGGTTAATGCCCGACTCTTTTTGCCTCTCTGTGATGCACTCTCTGCATTCAAGTACATGCCTGATAATTTAGCTGTTTTCAGCAGTGCAGCCCCGCACGGTGTGCCCATTCATCCATACAGCACAGGTAATTAAGTTGATATTCCAACACAGCTTCCCCTACTGACCTTTTGGAAACAATGTGTTTTGCTGCATCAACAAATTAACTGCAAATCAGATGCTGTCCTAGTAAATATGATCTTCATATACTATGAATATACTTACTTATCCCATGCTGATGACAGATACAAACACCAACATTAAAAATGAAGCACTGACAAAGGGCAAATAACTGTTATATTCTACTAGGACCTTCGTGTCAATTACTTTTTAGTACCTGTCCTTCCTCGTGTTCCCATTTTACACACTTTACAACACTGATGTGTTCACTATAGTTATTTGTCATGATGAAGGGAGATGCAAACCACCCTCTGGCCCCATCTTCTGTTGCAATGTCCAAAAACATATTCTTGAGATGAACAGTCCTGCTTCTGGCCTAAAGCCCAGACCTTGTGAATGCTGATCAATTGTAACTGAAGGTGCACTGAGCAAAACATCATAAAGTCATACAGTCTTAACAGTAGAAGAGACATAGAGTTTTTGAACAGAGAATATACACTGTCAAAGTTATTTAGAATTTAGAATACAGGAAGTTAGAGAATCTAATCCTCACGCTAAGAAGGAAACTTGGGCAAAGAACATAGAATGCCAGAATTTGAAGGGACCTTACACAATCGGACCTTTGCACAAGAAAGGACCTCAGCAGTCATATAATCCAAAATGCTTCTCTGAAGCATGAATTTCCTCTACAACATCTGTGATAAGTAATCATCCAGCCTCTATTCAAAGAAAGATGTACTAGAACTACTTTTTTTGTTTTTAATTTTTAATGATACCCTTTGAAAAGCCCAGGAACCAAAACAGGGATACTAACCCCTACCATCCCCCTTCTTAAGGGAAGAAAGGAGATGTTCTCCCTGTAGGAGCATCAACTCTGGAGGGTCTTCTCAGCAAAGAGAAAAGAAAGAATGGTGTGGGACCACAGAACTAAGCTGCATTCCCACTGATTTTGAGAATAATCTGATGATAAAACACATGATGGTGACACCTTCCAGGGTCAAGACCAAAGGGAGAAAGGCAAAATCCCAGTGGGTAGGTATTAAAGACCCCCCTGGGACTATGGGGGGAAATATGAACTCCTCTACTAATTATCGGGACACCCTGCCATGGAATACATATCTCCTAGGGGACTCCAGCTGAGCCTGTTAACTAGCAGACATCTGGGCGATTAAAGCAGTATTTCACAGTTTGCACAGAGAAGGGTTTCATGTTCTATCTAGTAGAACATTCAACCTGAGGAGTAGTCTTTCTTTTTCCTCTCTTACCAAAAAAGGAGATGTTGAGTATTGATGTAAGGGCCTGAAGGGAAATACTGGAGTAAGACGTTTCTCTTCATTAGGGCCATATATTTCCCAAATTCATTACCAAAAAAGTTAGAGCTAGAACGAACTTTAAATATCATCTAGATCAATCCCCTTATTTTACAGATAAAGAAATTGAGGCCCAGAGAAAGAAGGTGACTTGCACATGGTCGATAAACTATCAATTAGCAGGAACAGAGGTTGGACTCCAATCTTCTGGTTCCATTCCTCTTTCTACCACTACAAGCTACAAAACAAGGAAGGAGGGGGGCACTTAGAGTGCAGTAGGTCAGAAGATCCTAGATTACAAGCTCAGAGAGCCCTTTAACATCTTCTAGTCCAGAATTTGTCAAGCTTTTTGGTCTCTGGATTTCTTTACACTCTTAAAATTTATGGAGGACCCCAAAGAGATTTTATAATATTAAACATTAAAACTCATTTTAAAATAACAATAAACTCATTACATTTTAATACGAAAATGTACTTTTTATGAAAAGTAGCCTTTTTTTAAATTAGTGAGGAGTGACAATTGTTTTATATTCTACAGTCAATCTGTTGTGATATGTTGTTTTGATTTATGTATATGAAGAAAAACTGGCCTCACAGAAATATGTAATTGGAAAGAGGAATATTTTCATAGAAAAATACCATATTAACATTATTATGAAAATAGTTTTGATCTCAAAGACCTCCCAAAAGGATCTCAGAGCCCTCTGATCCACAGACCACATTTTAAGAGTTGCTCCTCTGGTCCAACCCCTTCAGTTTATAAAGGAGAAAATAGACCTAGAGAAGAAAATAAGTAGGCTAAGATCTCACTATAGTAGCAGAGCCCTGAACTGATTTGAACAGGTTATCCATTCCATTTCTGTTATATCACCCTGCAGGACAAATTTTGGAGGATTAAGAAATCCCAGGATGATCACAATAAAGCCCCTATTAAGCCCCACATTACCATTTCTAGAAAAGTGGGGGTTTTTTGTTTGTTTTTTTTTTTTAACGTATCATATCACACTAGCTTTTAAGTCAGCAGATGGAAATTGGCTAAAGAAGTAAATATTAAAAGAAAAGGAATACAAGAAGTACCATAGTCCAGGAGTCGTTTTAGTCCTTTATAGTCCTTTATCTATAGGAGTGAGAAGACCTGGTTTTAGTATCATTTCTGGTCACCAACATGCTATGAAGCCTTGGGCAGATCACTTCTCCTCTCTAGGTTTCTAATTCCTTATCTCTAAAGTAGGACAATTGAAAACAATAATAAAATTCCTTCCAGTTTTGCAGGAGGTGGATACAATAGGAATTAAACAGAATAGGGTTCCACTATTTCCTAGAACTACTAATTATTTCCTTTTTTTTTTTTTTTAAACCCTTACCTTCCATCTTGGAGTCAATACTGTGTATTGGCTCCAAGGCAGAAGAGTGGTAAGGGCTAGGCAATGGGGGTTAAGTGACTTGCCCAGGGTCACACAGCCAGGAAGTGTCTGAGGCCAAATTTGAACCTAAGACCTCCTGCCTCTAGGCCTTGCTCTCGATCCACTGAGCCACCCAGCTGCCCCCTAATTATTTTCTAAAAGTGGATTTTCTTCATTTCTTTTGTCTTTACATCAATGTATTAAGTGCCTACTCTGTACCGGGCACTGTACTAAGTGCTGGGGTACAAAAAGAAGTATTATTTTCATTTCCCCCTTGCACTCCTTCCACCTTCCCAAAGGGCCATTCCTTATAACAAAGTATTTTAAACAGAGGAAAAAAAGGGACAAAATCAATCAATACATAAAAAAGTCTGACATTATATATGAAATGTTCTGAATCATCAGACCCTTATCTCTGCAAGAGAGGGGTTCTTCAGGGTCGAGTGAGATCATTATAATTTCACAACATTCAGTTTATAGTTTTTTATTGTTCTTCTATTTCCATAGTTGAAGTCCTTGTGTTTATTGTTTTCCTGACTTCTACTTGCCTTACTTTGCATCAGTTCATGTCTTTCCATGCTTCTCTGTATTCATCATGTTCATTGTTTCATTTATCAGAATAGCCCATTACCTTAACATACCACAAATTGTTTAGCCATTCCTCAATCAGTGAGCATATTTGTTTCCAGTTATTTGATACCACAAGGAATGCTGCTCTCAGTATTTTGATGTATATCGAAACTATTTGTCATTGATCTCCTTACGGTGTACATTTCTAGTAGTAGTATGGACATTTTAATCACTATACATAATTCTAAATTGATTTCCAGAATTAATGTGCTAATTCACATCTGTACCAATAATTAATTAGTGTGCTTCTCTTTTCAACACCTGCCCAACATTGACTGTTCCCACCTTTTGCCATCTTTGGTAATTTACTAGGTATGAGGTGAAACCTCAAGATGATTTTGTTTTGCATTTTTCTCATTATTAGTCATTTGGATAATTCTTTCATATAGTTCTTAAGTTTGAACTTCTTTTGAGAACTGTTTTGTTGGGGCTTAGTGGATAGAGAGCCAAACCTGTAGTTGGAAGGACTCCTAGCTATGTGACCCTGGGCAAGTCACTTAACTCCAATTGCCTAGCCCTTACCACTCTTCTGCCTTAGAATAGACCCTTAGTATTAGTATGGATTCTAAGATAAAAGGTAAGGGTTTAAAGACAAATAGAATTGTTTTGCTTTGGTCTTTTTTCTTTGTTACTTGTTAGATATCAAACTGTTATCACAGATATGAGATATAAAGACTTTTTCCAAAGGCTTCCCTTTTTCTCTCAGATTCATTCGATTTCATGCAATCAAATTCTCACTTTTATCTTCTGTAATTATCTCTGTCTGTTGTTTGGTTAAGAATTTACCTTCTAACCATAGTTATAAAAGGTATGTGAATCTGCTTCTCTTCTCATTTTTATGGCATTTTTAATATTCAGGTCATGTACCTAGGTCCATTTTGAATATATCACAGAATACCAGTCAATAAACATTTATCCTTGTCCACCTTCATTAAAGCACACTCTCCTCCTTTGAGATTTACACTTTCTGAGTTTGTCAACCTCTTCAGATCCTAGTTGCTGTTATCTAGAGAGGACCTCATCCCAACTCCACCTCAATGATAAGGTTGTCATTTATATTTATTATGATCTCTATTCCCTCTACCCTTTAGTTTTTCCCTGGTCATCACTCTAGCACCAACCTCACTATCAATTCCCTTGCCCACTTGTTCTTGACTAGTACTTTCCCCACTTTCTTTTAAAGGCTTCCAGATTTTACTGTTATACAAAAATGTTGTTGATTTTGAGGGTTTATTTCATAGCTTGTAATTTTGCTGATTCGGTTAACTTTTTTGCTGAAACCCTAGGATTTTCTAAGTAAACCATCATGTCATCAGCAAATAGAAATACTTTTGTCTCTTCTTTGCCTGCCCTTATGTACTTCATTTCTTTCTCTTGTCTCATTAGTATTGCTAGAATTTCAAGAACTATATCAAATAATAGTGAAGAAATGGGGCATCTTTGCTTTATTCCTATACTTATTGGAAAAGCTTCTAGTGTTTTCCTTTATATTGCTGCTTTTGATTCTGAAGAGATACTATTATCATATTAAAAAAGATCCCTCCATGCCTGTACTAAATAAGGCTTTTTTAAAAAAGCATAAACAGTGCTGTGTTTTTATCAAATAAATCTTCTGAATCTATTGAAAATATCATGTAGTTTTGCATGTGTGTTTTTAGTATGATAATCATTTTCCTAATGTTGAACCATCCTTGCTTCTATGGTATAAATGCCACCTGATTATAATGATTAGAGGATAAAGTGCTGCAGCCTTTTTTTCTGTTGGTTTTTTTTAAATCAATATTCATTAATTATATTGACCTATAGTTCTTTCTTTACTTTATCCTTACTATTCTAAGTGTAGATTATATTTGTCTCATAAAGAGTTTGGCAAAATTCTTTCTCATTTTTTTGAGACTAATCTATGAAGTATTATTCATATTACAATTAAAGAATGCCAGAACTGGAAGGAACTCTAAAACACAGAGAGTTAAAAATGATTTGTACTTCTTGTTGTCATCATCTCTCAGGCAGCACCCCCTTAGTAACAAAGTGTCATCTGACTTTACAGGTAAAGGAAGCACCAGTTTATCCCTTCCTCTTATTTACTGCCAGGGATCTTAGGTGGGGTTTGTACCCTAGAATTAGAGGAGGAAAAAAAATTAACTGAATCACACTATGGAAGTTGTGCAACATTTTCACTTTTCCCAAACTTCTCTCTGCCACAAAGAACATCTTTTTAACACCAGAATTCTCTTCATGATGCTATAGGGTTTTGAGTCATAGAACACCATCATCTTGGATGGGTCAGAATTACAGTTGGCCAAAAGATCAATGGAAAATGCATAATGGATTTAATTTATCCACAGCCTAATATCACTGATGACAGAAAGTCAAATTTGGATTTGGATTTGAATTTAGATGACCCAGGTATGAGTCTCAGATCATTCATTTGGAATATATAATGCTTTGGATGAATCAGTTCTTTCTGTGACTCAGTTTCCTCATCTGCAAATTTAAAGGGTAACGCCAGATGATCCGTGGGGTCTATTCTAACATTCAAATTCTATGATTCTGTAGAATAGGAGGTGTGCTAGTCAATTAGCAAATATGAAAGATAACAGATGGACAGTCCCAAGAGCTCACTGGTACCAATGAAATATTAAAGGGACAAGAGAAGAACTCTAGCAAATTGTTTGTCTCTTCAATGGAGAATTTCTGAAACAATATAAACAAAAAGAGCATGGGCCAACCAACAGAAGAAAGAAAAGAAGCACTTATATCCCAGACACTGTGCTAAGCACTTTACAATTATAATTTCATTTGATCTTCACAACAGTCTTGGGAGATATTATTATTATCCCCATTTTATAGTTGAAGAAACTGAGGCAAAGAGAAGCTAATGACTTGCCACAGGTCACACAACTACTATCTGAAGCTAAATCTGAACTGAGCTCTATCCAATTGCTTCTTGGCCTTTTGGATAAGATTAGGTGTAATACCCATGCTCTCTCCTTTGTACCACCCAGCCACCTTTGGAGGGAGCAATTTGTCATGGAGTCAGCAAAGCCTGGAAGTGTGAAGTCGCAGGGTAGAGGCCAGTATAATCTCTCTTTTGAGAGATTTTGCTGAAGGGGCAGTATTTGTTGGATATTTATTAGTGAATCCTGCCATACATTACCTCAGTACTGAAAGTATGGAGGAAGATGGAAAATGAAGGGAGGGTGGGGGTAGTAGCATGGTGAAAAAGAGGAAAATGGAAAGGTATATGCAGCCTGATGATAGTTTTGATGTGAGTTGACCATCTGACTAGGACATTAAGAAATCTGTTTGTCTTAAATAGCATTTACAGGTAAAGGATTATACTAGACCTTCTCCAAGGACCCTTCCCATGTTCCAAGATATCTTTCAGCTCTTAGATTTATATTATTTCCTAGTTAAAATAATATAAATGAAGTGAAGACTCAATGTATTTTCACCTACATTTCTTCCCTAACATAGTATGAGGGAATGTGTTGATAAACAGATGATAAATGGAGTAACTCCTGACATTTAGAAATGTTCCAAAATTCAAGTGAACTTTCTCTTTACATAATGAGCTTCCCATCGGTGGAAATGTCTGAGAGAAAGCTGAATGACCATTCGGCAAGGATGTTATGTGTTAATGTCGCTGGTGAGGTTTGTATTCGATGACCTCTGAAATCCTTTCCAACTTTGAGATGTTTTGATTCAATGAAATAAGCTAAAGGAAGAAACCTTTTTTCTCCATTCTTTCTCTTCACCTTGGGAAAGTAGACTGGTGCAGTAGAAAGAACCAGAGACCTATAGAGTCCCTTGATTGGAGTTCCAATACTGCCACTAACTTGTTATGTGAACTTTGCCAAATCATGTTGCATCTCTAGATCTCAGTTTCATTATCTGTAAATAGAGGGAACGGAGCTAGATCATCTCTAGGCTTCTTTCCAGCTCTAATTTTCCATGTTCTAAGACCCCTTCCATCTTCAAATTCTATGATGGCCAAAAAAGTGGAAGAATTGGGTTTCCCCTATATCTTTTGGGTCAATGCAATATTGTTAATTGACAGAGAAGGGAAATTAACAATTAAAAGTTTAATCATTTTTTTCCTGGTTGCTCAGTGATTCATATTCTTGTCCTTTGGTTCCTAGCCCAGTTGCATCATGACAGAGGTTCCCTTAAATAGCAATGAGGAACATTAAAAATACTATTTGACTAAGTGAAACTACAGTACTTTGCCAACTAGTATTCTGAATGATCATTAACATTAACTGGAGCTGTGTACAATTTAAACATCTCAATAGGAGCTAGTTATATAGCTAGAAACATATAGAAACAGAAGCCAAGCCAAGGCCACTGATCACAGTATTATTTAAAGTCCTTCTAACTAGTTTCCATCAAACTAGTTAGTTAAAATGTACACAGCCTTGAATACTTACTTGAATACTAGCTGTATGACCCTGGGCAAGTCACTCAACCTCTGCCTCAGTTTCCTCAATTGTAAAATGGAGATAATAATAGTGTCTACCTCACAGAGGTATTGAAGATCAAATGAGATATTTGTAGAATGCTTCATCTGCTGCCTGGCATCTAATAGATGTTTAATAGATGCTCCCTTCCTCCTTCTCTTTCCTCCTTTTTCAATAAAGTTCAGATAGAAATGGTTCTGGTTACAATTGTTATACTATTTTTATATGTTTTTATTCTTTTATATTTTATGATCTATGGACTGTTAAATAAGTGGAAAAAATAACTGCTTTTGTAGTTTACTAGATAGAATATAAGATTTTTCTTCTATGGACTCACTAAAAACATCTTCCATACAACTAAAGTAGCAAATAAGAACATGAGATGATGGGTATCACATCCTATTCTCACAAGCTTCTATGCTAGAGCTCTCTATTTTTTAAAGCTTTTTATGCCATATACCTCAGCCTGAGTATTCAGCATAGTGACATCTGTTTTTTAAAATTCTTAATTTTATATGGATATGGATCATGTTATATGTAGGTGATTGTAGGCTTCAGTTTGTGAGAATATCCCAGAACCAGTACCATTTGTTAAATTTTTCAGGATATTTTGAGGTCTGTATTCATAACATGAGAATTTATTCTCTGTCCTTCCATGAAATATATGCAGGCTTCTGGTATATAATTCTAGCTAAATGTCTTAAAAGGTATTCAATATGTGCTAAATATTTACAGCTTGCAAAGAAAGATGTGTTGCCCACTTTATATGCTAATCCATAATTCCAAGCTCTTTAGCAATAATCCTTTTGCAATATCTAGTGCTGATGACTTGCTCCTGGATTTTTGTCACAAACTCTCCATTTCCCAAAAACAAATCTCTGCTATTATTGTTGTTATTGTTGTTGCTGCTGCTGTAACAGCTAGTCATTTTTATTCCGAGTATCCATTTCCAAGGCAGGCAAACTGCTTACAGGAAGTATGTGGCATGGAAAAGATGCCAGCCTTGAGAGTCAGCAGGCATACATTTAAGATCCAGCCCCTGTTCCTCCTAGCCTCTCTGGATAAATCATTTTATTTCTTGAGGTCTCAGGTTCCTTATCTATAAAAAGGGAATCATAATCTCTGCCCTGCCTACATCTCAATGAGAGAAGGAAGGGTGAGATAATGGATGTAAAGCATGTTACAACCATATAAAAGTGAGTAGTTTTATGATAATTATGAGTGAAAATAATTCCATCAGTTTTCAGACAGATCTGGGAGGGATCCATTGCTCAGCCCTGTTGCTTTCTGTAGGAAAAACAGAATGCTTTGTTCAGATTTGCCCGACCAATGCTCTTGGTGTGTACTGATGGTTTCAGTTTCCACTTCCAGCCTCAAAGACCTTGTCCTCCTCGGCCTCCTCCTCCAAAGATACAGCGCTGGGCGCAGCCCGTGAGTAGCTGGCAGTTTTGCCTCCCTTTTCCCTCCTTAACACTGTTTGAACTGCACTCTTTAACAGCATTACTAAGCCTGGGCATTTTGGATTTGCCAGTCAGCTCCCTCCTTCTCTCTGTGGCACAACCTTACTCTTGCATTTCGGTTCTCTCTTCAGTCTCTTTTCCTTGACAAGTTCTGCGGTTGGCAAGGCCAATGAGGTGGCTGGGCTGCTGTGTGTGCTGTGTTTTCTTGGCTTGGGTTTCATTTTGATCAGATCTTGGGAGAGGTGTAATGAAGAGAGCCCTAGATTTGGAGGGGGGGAAGAATAATCCCAGTTCTGACAATCAGCGGGCTTAGGCAAGGCACTGGACCTCTCTGACTCTCAATATCCTCCATAAAATAAGTAGATTGGTAAAAGGGTGATATGTTATAATAAAAAGAGCACAAGATTTGGGGTCAAAAGACCTGGATTTACATCTCAGCTCTACCCACTTACTAGCCCTATAACCTTGAACAATTTACTTCCCCTCTGTGTGCCTCAGTTTCCTCCTCTGTAAAATGAAGAATGGGGAAAAAAGTTGGAGTAGGTAGAAAAGTCTCAAAGGTTTCCATTTGCAAGTCACATGATTCCTCATTTTGATGTTCTTCTTGGATCCCTTATAGCTCTAAACAAGGACAGCATAGGATAGTAGGAAGAGAGGTAAACTTGGAACTAGGAAACTTAGGTTCAGCTCCTAATATATAATTCAATCTCTCTGTACCTCAGTTTCCTTGCCCATTAAATAGGGACATTAATAACTAACCAGGGGAGCTAGGTGACACATTGCATAAAATACCAGGCCTAGAGTCAGAAAGATTTATCTTCCTGAATTCAGATGTGGCCTCAGACACTTACTCATTAGCTGTATGACCCTGAGTAAGTCACTAAATCCTATTTACCTCCATTTCCACATCTGGAAAATGAGCTAGAGAAGGGTTATGGCAAGCCACTTTAGTAACTTTGTCAAGAAAACCCCAAATAGGGTCCCAAAGAGTCTGACACAAGTGAAAAACGCCTGAACAACAATACCTATCTACCTACATCATGGGCTGTTCTGAAAAGGACTATTCAAATATGAGCTATCATCATTATTAAATCCTATGATTCTAGAACATGTTAGCCTATGAACTCCAAAGCTTTATATGAAAAGACTGATGTGTGACCCTGGGCAAGTCACTTGACCCCCATTGCCTACCCTTACCACTCTTCCACCAACGAACTAATACACAGAAGTTAAGGGTTTAAAAAAAAATAAAAAATAAAATAAAATAAAATAAAAAGACTCACTTTTACAAAAGAAGCCAGAGTCTGGCAGCCGAATGCACAATTCTACCAGAAAAGGGCCTAGAAATGCAGTAGAGTCCACAATTTCACCAGATCTCAGTATGGAAATACATTTGATGCCTTCTGTTCTGTAGGAAGGAAGCTACATCCAGAGACTATTAAGCCTGCTCAAGTGGAGGCAGGTGTTTCTTTACCTTTAGGAGCAATCCAGAAGTAGAATCTGCTCCATTTAAAATGCAAGGCAAGAAGCAGAGATCTGTTCAAATGGTGATCTGGGATGAATGTGGGGCAATAAGTTATTGGTGGAGGAAAAATCATTCATTTTGACCTACATTAGACATCAAAATGTTGGCCAGAACCAGAGAACAGAGTTGGAAGAGATCTTAGAACGCCTAAAGGTATATCTTAGTATAAAGAATGCTAAAATATGAAATACAAAATGTCAAGACAGAATCTTAGACACCCCCTTGGAGATCTAGTCCAGCCCCTTGCCCACTAAATGGCACATGTATTTGTCTGCGTGTCTGTCTTCATTGATTGCTAGTTCCCTATTAAATGAAAATGTCCAAGTCCAGACTCTTGAACTTGTATGATCTATAAAGACTGGTATGCAAGGAGATCTGAATCATGAGCATTGGCCCATTTTTAAACATTTGTACATGTCAGCTCTTTAACATTCTCCATTTCCATTTGGGGGGCTCCATTACTCATGATGCAAATGTCAGTTTCATTTCTGTTCACAGTGTGTATATGTATACCTACTAGTGAATGTAAACATTTTTAGCACCCTTGTACAGTCTAGGTGATGAGGGATTGAATGTGATAGAACTAGATTACCTTCCACTAACTGGACACTAATCTGCTTTGGAATGTGCATTAAATCAGAGTACTTAGGTTTGTAGCCTGTCTCTGGTGCTTACTAAGCTGGGTGACCTTAAGCAAGTCAATTAACTTATCCTGAAATGTTTCCTTACTTGTAAAAGGAGGTTTGACGAAGTTATTTCTAAAATACTTTTTTCACTCTAAAACTAATTTGAATGGTTCTGCCCTCTTCTTTTTAAAAAAAGTAATTAACTTATTTGTTCATCCCACTGTGCCCTCTATTTTTAAGAATCAGTGGGGGGGTGCAATGAAAAAGAACTCTCAAGTTGACATTTTAGCACTGAGAGCTAGAAGGAACCTGGAAGGTTACCTTATCCTGTTCTCTCATTTTGTTATCATTCATTCATTTCCCTTGTGTGTGACTCTTTGTGGCCCCAAGGTTTTCTTGGCAAAGATATTGAAATGATGTGCTGTTTCCTTCTCTAGCTCCTTTTGCAGATAAGGAAACTGAGGCAAACAAGGTTAAATGACTTGCTCAAGATCACACAGCCAATAAATGTCTGAGGCCAGATTTGAACTCAGGAAAATGAGTCTTCTTGACTTCAGGCCTGGCACTTTACCCCAAAACCTCGCTACAGGAGAGGAAATAAAGGGTGCTACAAAGTGAAGTGGCTTGCCTAAATCATACAAACAGCAGAGCTGGGATTCAAATCCAGGTGCCCTAACTCCAAATTCAGTGTTCTGAAACGTGGATTCAAATCCTGATTCTGTCACTTATAGGTCCATAATGTTGGAAATTCACATAGGAGCCCAGGTTTGGACTTCTATAAGATCTGAATAACAATGATCTCCTAAGCCCAACTTCACTGGATGGCTGGGAGGGAAATGTTTTGTCCATCTTAAGCATTCTACAAATGTTTATTATTACTGAAAAACTTTAGTGAAGACAGTAGCAATAAATAATAATAAGCATCATTCAAAGGACTGAAGGACTAAACCTCTTGCCAACTTTTGTAAGCCACAGTTATCCAATGAGTGGCCCTTTGGAATTTTACTCATTGAGGTCTTTGTTAGCATAATCCCTTTAATAATCCTGGAGGTATGGAGGAGGGGCAGGGAGGCATCTCTGGGCATTGCAATTCAGTTGTTTCCATTTGAATCAAAGCAAATCTTGCTAGCTCTATTTAATCTTTCAGCTGCAGTACATTCCAGCTGTTGGTATGATCTGTTCATGTCAACTGTTTCTGCTCCCTCTGTGATTGATAACAGGTTAGGAGAGTAAACATTGCCGTAAGAAAAGCACCAGTTGTATTTCAGCTGCCTGCATTAAAGTGCTGGTGGAACAGGAGCAAACTGAGATGATTAGAGCGCGCTTCCGACGCCAAAATGTGCTTATGTTGACATTGAACTTTATATGGAAAGTACTTGTCCTGTCATTCCTCTCCTCTCCTATCCCCCATGCCCTTTGAGCCAGTCACGTGGCGGCGGGGCCGCACTTGATGGTATGGCCTTGGACAAGTCACTATCTGGACCTTACTTTCCTCATCTTTGGACTAAGTGGTCTCTTAAAGCTGCTGCTAGTTCTGACAGTGAGGCAGTGGACCAAGGTTGGAAAAAGCAAGGATGTGTGTCTCGGGGATCCCCAACGTTCATGGAACAGTCAGTCACCCTAAGGACCCTCACTCCTGACTCCAATGGAAGAGTGAATTTGCGAGAATCTTGGTAACAGAGCCTTGGAGGGGTGCAAGCAGGGTTGCGCTTACCCCTTTTGTCAGGCTCTTGACTGCTATTAATAAATGAGAGATAAAGAAATGGAGACCCAGAAGAACATGGGAGCCAGAGGGAACCTTCCGGATTCTTGTGGTCATCCCCGCACCCCTCATTTTACAGATGAGGAAGCTGAGGCTACAGAAGGGAAATACTTCACCTCGGGCAAATAGTCCTGTCAGTCAGGAACTGAGGCAGGGTCTCGGGACCAGACCCCATGTCACAATCTTCCCTCCTTGAAGCTGTGGAGGGCTTTGCCTTTGCCAAACCTTGAGGGTGCAGGTTTTACTTAGCAAGGCTCATTCTATAATAAGCCCCCTTTGGTAGCGGGGCCTTGGGAGGGCCAGGGGGGGGCCTTTTTACCAAATCACCTATGGCTGGAGTTCAGATGTTACCAGGAAATTTGGGTTTTCTTTATTTAAAAAGAAGAAGAAAGCATTGAAAATGTCATCTGTACTAAAGGCTAGTGGGGAGGGGGTGGAGGGGTAGGGAGGGGAGGGCTGACTCTCCTGACTGCATGTGAAGCTCTTTATAAGCTTCGTATTTATTATTTCTCTCCCCCTCTCTCCCCATTAAAATCAAATGTACTTGGTGCTTTTGTATTCAATACACATTTAACCCTGCCGACTTAGATTTCTCAGGTTTTAAATCCAGTGGGGAATTGGCTAGTTTCCCAACTTTCCCCTGAAGTCCCCCTTGAACAGGGCTCTAAATCCTTCTTAGCATTTTCTCCCCTGATGCTGCTGGTCTCATAACACTGGTGGGGCCGTGCGTGTGTGTGTGTGTGTGTGTGTGTGTGTGTGTGTGTGTGTGTGTGTGTGTGTGTTTGCCCCCACCCCACCCCCCACAAAAAAAAAAAAAGGAAGGAAGGAAAGAAGGAAGGAAGGAAGGAAGCATAACCAGGAAGGTGAAAGTGTTCACAGCATGCTGACAAGCCAGCTTTGCNATAATAATCCTTATGCTGTGGTATCCTCACGCTTATTACCATGGTTGTCATGAGGAAAGTGCTAATGGCAATAGCAATAGGGATTACTGTTGTTATCAAACCTCTTGGAGCCTCGGTTTCTCCATCTGTATATATATATATATTCTTTAAAGTATATATAAATACTTTAAACCACTGTAGAAAGGTGAACGATTATCCTGGTTTTAAAACCAGGATAATCGTTCACCTTTCTACAGTGGTTTAAAGTATTTATATATACTTTAAAGAATATATATATATATACAGATGGAGAAACCGAGGCTCCAAGAGGTTTGATAACAACAGTAATCCCTATTGCTATTGCCATTAGCACTTTCCTCATGACAACCATGGTAATAAGCGTGAGGATACCACAGCATAAGGATTATTATCCCCATTTTGTAGATAAGGAGCCTGAGACAGCATTAACATGGCACAACCACACAGCAGGTCAGGAGAAAGGTCACAGTTTAAATCCAGACCTTATGAACTCCAAACCCATTGCTTTTTCCATCACACCTAGAGTTGTCTGTCATTCTCAGAGTGTGATAATCCCTGTGTCATTTTCTAGACTTGTGTATACATATTGACAAGGATTTAATAGGGTCCAGCCACTGTCTGGGCTGGGAGAGTTTAAACACAGGTGTTAGAATGTTTCTCAGCACTTGGGGAAAATCATCAATTCCAGGTTCACTTTTAGTCTGGGTTGCTTTTACATTTTTTTAGTTGGAGTAAGGAACAAGAGGAGGGATGTTTGTATCCCCTTCATTATTGTTTTCTTCCTTTCCCCCCCCCCATTGTAGTACAGTAGAAAGAACCCTAAAGTTTACAATGATCCAGAGTTGGTGAGGAAACACAAGAATAAGAAGAGGTTTTGGGGGTGTTATTTGTTGGTTGTTTTTCCCCAGTAGTTACATTTGAGAAAAGAGGCAGATCAAAAAAGGTATCAAACTAATGCACCAGATGAACAAGATTATGATAACAAAGCATGGAGAGAAGGCAGACCCACTCGGCTCTTATTTCTCTTCTGTTTCTTTGCCAAAGAAAGTGATACTAGTACTGGATAAGACAGAATGAAAATAGCCAAGAGGTGTTTGAAATGCACGATAAATAAAAAATGTATCAACCTTCCATGAGTGAGTGCATGTTACCAGGAATGGGTGAAGTATGTCTCAGGATTGTGATGGAAATAATCGCTGAACACTCTGAAGGACCTTCAGATGCCTGAGGAAATGTGAAAGGTGTCCCAGGCAGGAGGAAGAGCAAATGTCCTGATTCTCAAAAAAGAGAAGAGAGTCAGTCATAAACCAGTGGTTCATAGCCTTTTTTTGTGTCCTGGACTCTTTTAGCAGTAGGATGAAACCTGTGGACCCTTTTTCAGAATAATATTTTTGAGGATATCTAGGTGATTCAGTGGATAGAGCACTGGTTCAAATCTGACCTCAGACATTTCTTAGCCATGTGACTCTGAGCAAATCACTTGACCCAGATTGCATGACCTTTGCTATTCTTCTGTCTTAGATTTGATAATTAAAAGTTACAGGTTTAAATAATATTTTTGTATGTATGTATAATAAAATATATATAAAAGAAACCAATTATATTGACATATGGTCATTAAAATTTAAAAAAAGAAAAAGTTCATGGACCTCAGACTAAAACCTCTTGCTAAACTATAGTCCAGTCATCTTGACTCTGCTTTCTGGAAAAATTTTAGATAGATTCTTAAAAGAATGATCAATGAACATCTAGAAAAGGAAATGTGATTACAAAAAACCAGCATGACTTGACCCAGCACAGGTCTTGTGAGGCTAACTTCATTTTCTTTTTTTGACGGGATTACTAGATTAAAAAATCAGGGGAACATACTTTGGAGTTTAGTAAAGTGTTTAAGAGAGTCTCTCACCCTGTTTTTAAGATAGTTTAGAGAAATGTGGACTAACCGAATGGCTGGACTTAAAGAGTAAACATTAGTGGTTCATTGTCATCTTGGATGGATGTGTGGAATATATTGACTCTGGAATATGTGCTCTGACCTATATAAAGGCATGGATGGCATTCTTATCAGATTTTCAGATGACACAAAGCTAAGAAGGATAGCCAGAATGTTCCGTTGAATCTAATCAGATGGATTTAATTCTTACAATTGGGTTCAGAAACTAATTTCACAAGTACAAAATGGGGGAAGTGTGAGTAAATAGTACTTTGTCTGAAAAAAGACTGGGAGGTTCATCAACTTAATATTAGTCGACAGTTTGAAGCAGAAGCCTAAAAAGTTGATATTCTCTTTAGCGTAGGGAGATGGTCATGCTTCTGGACTCAGGGCTGCTGGTCAGAAGGCACCTGGAATACTACGTTCCATTCTGGGAGCCACGTGTTGGGAAGGTCATTAATAAGTTAGGGCATAGGCAGCCAGGATGGTGAAGGGCCTTATGGTCATGCCACAGGAAGATTAGTTGAATGACCTGTGAATGCTTAGCCAGGAGAAGACTTGTTGGAAGGAAATTCTAGTCATCTTCAGCTATTTAAAGTGCTGTCATGTAGAGGAAGTTTTTGATTTATTCTATTTGGCCCAAGGCAGCAAAACCAGAAACAATGCGTGGAAGTTGCAGGAGAAAAAAGAAGCTTAAGATAAAGAAAAACTTCACAACTATTTAATCTGCCCAGAAGTAGAATGGGCTATTTCTACAGGTCTTCAAGCACAGACTCGATGACTACTTGTCATGAAAACTGTAGGGATTCTCTTACCTGTCTCTAAGTCCTGGTTCTGTCACTTGATGGTTGTGTGACTGAGCAAGGCATTTCATTTCTCTGATCCTCAGCTCTCACATCAGTAAGATGGGAGTAATAATATTTATTCTTTCTTATTCCCAGGAGAGTTGTATAGAAAGTTCTTTGTTGGACTTTAGAAAAAAGTTATTATCGACTTCCCTAGATCTCAGTTTTTTCATCTCTAAAATGGTAAAATAATAGCTGCCCTCCTACCATACAGAAATTTTTTTTTCAATTTATGTAACATACTTTTTGAAAACATAAAGTTCTATGTAAATGTCAACAATTAACTACCGTTCTGAAAATGTTTCTCCTTTCTGTCTTTGCAGAGTTGAGGAACCATAGGTGTAGGACATTGAATATATATATATTATCAAGGTTATGCTGTCAGACTTGGTTGTTGTTTTGGAAAGTGCTGCTCAATTGCTTTTTTTTTTTCTTTTTCATTCAACTTTTCAAGGAATGGCTTGCAGAATAGGAGAGGAAAGAGGTATCTGAAATGAATGTGATCTGAAATCAACAGAAGTAAATACATTTTTTCCTATAACAACATTTAGATAGTAAAAATAAAAATTATTGAATTTGGAAATTATGGCCATTTGGGCCAGAGAGAAAATGTATAGCTGGCCACAACCCTTACTGTAACTCATTTCTGTAGTGTTTTAAGTTTTATGAAGCCATTTCCTCCCAATCACCCTGTGAGGTAGTTAGTGCAAGAATTATTTCCTCTTAGCAGATGGTAAGCTTGAGGTCCAAGGAAATTGGCATAAATCATAATTGATAGAACTTGGACTAGAAGCAAGGTCTCCTAACTTCATGTCTACCACTATGTTCACTTTTTTCCTAGTATCTCTCTCTTGCTCACAATGTTAAAAGATAATTGCTTCTAATACAACACAGTTTAATTTCTCCCATACTTTATGGGTTGCAAATCATGTAGGGCACAAAGTGATTTGGAAACCTCACATTTTTTGTGGATTCCCAGAGAGCTATAGAGAAATTCTTTCTGAAGACAGCTGTTTCAGAGATGGAAAGTCAGCAAAATTTTCCTTCTTGCTGAAGACCAATGGCAGGCATTGGGAGATGAGACTGGAAACTAGGACATTTTCATTTCTGATTTCCCTCTTCTTCCCTTCCCACATTTTCCCCTAGAGCTTAACTGGACACAATACTGTCCTGTGCTTCCAAAGGACTTGGAGGCACAAAAGTCATTTCTGAATCCCAGTTACTTCATTCACTAGCTGTGTCACTCAGTTCCTCTCTCTGAGCCTGTTCCCTCATATGAGAAATTGAGACAATAACCTTTTTACTACTTCATAACGCTGTTGTAAGAAAAACAAAATGCTTTTTGTAAGTCTTAAGGAAATGAGAATTACTGAGTCATCATCATCGCCCCAGACACAAGCTTTTCTTTGACAAGTGACTCTTTCCACATCCCTAGCTACTGAATTTCTTTTCTTTCTTCAGAGACCAGCTCAAATGCAACCTCTTCCATGAAGCTTTCCCCAACATCCCATCCGGAAGTGACTCATTTCCCAGCTCCTCTGTTGTCTTCAGTCAACCAACCATCAAATATTTATTGTGTTACTATGTGCCAAGCATTGTGCTAGGTGCTAGAGATAGATAAAAAGGAAATGGTCCCTGCTCTCAACAAGCTTACATTTAACCAGAGGAAATAATATGGACCCTCAAATCAATAGAAATTACTTTCCAAATTAATACAAAGTATATCCAGAAATTAAATTAGAGTAATTTGGGGGAAGAGAGAAGCACTTGCAACTGGTGGGAGAGGAGTCCAGAAAGGCTGCATGGGGAGAGAAAACAAAGAATTCTGAGTCTGAGGCAAGGAAGGGGCACCACAGCCACGTGGGCAGCCTGTATGGAGACATGGAGATGAAAACTAGATTGTCATGTATAAGGAACTACAGAAACCAGACCAATTTAGTTGAAATGCAGAATGCATCAAGGGGGAAGTAATGTGTGACTTACTAAACCTGAAAAGAGTAACTGGAGTCAATTTGGGAAGAGCTCTACCTCCTTATCACATTCTACATCATATCAAGGTTACTTGTTATCTATGTCTTACTTTCCTCACTATTAGATTGTAATCTTCCTAAGAGTTGACTGGCTTTTTTTTTTTCACCTTTATATCCCCAGCACTGAGCACAAAGCTCTGTATAGAGTTGGCACTTAATAAATGTTTGTTAAATTAACCCATAGGACCCTTTCCCTTGGGCCATCCCTGTCTATTGAGTGTAGAATAAATAGGCTGTTTTCTGTATGTGAAATCTCATATGTGGAAATAGCATGAGATTCCCCAGAGCACACCAAGTGCAGGTCTATAGCCCCATCACCGAGTCCGTACTCAGAGTTTTGGCAGGTTGGTGTAAGACCTAGTATAAAGCTCATTCTCCCCACAGCCTTTGGGGCCCAGGCGCACCACCTCATTCCGTAGGGATTTTAGACAAAGGCTGGAGCAGTCTTTGTTTTTTAGTTCAAATCATGATGTTTTTATTCACTGGAAGCAATAATTTAGTGACAAGAGCCCTGAGCTTTAAGCCAGGTCCCTTTGAGTCCTAGGACTATTATTTACTCTTCCTGTGACCCTGGACGAGGGTCTTCTTTGTATTCCTGGACTGTTTGGGGGGGGGGGGGTCAGATGAGATGATAAATGTAAATTACTACAAACCTTTAAAATGCTACAAACAATGGCTATTTCTTTTCACGGTTCTCTTTGTCATTTCTGTTGTTATTCTTTTTTAATTTTTGTGGTGGGCAGGGAACCAAACCTAGCTAGGGTCTCATTCGTATCGATAACTCCAGATGAACAGCCCCCTCTCAGACCAGCATCTCCTCAACATTAGGAAGGACAGTCATAAACTGGCGAACACCCATAAGAGAGCACCTAGGATGAGGAAAGGCCTCACAATCATGACAAATGAGGATTGATGAAGGGAGGAACTACAGATGCTTAGCCCTGAGAAGATCTGGAGGGAAAAGAACATGGTTGTCTTCTTTGAGTATCTGAAGGACTGTCAGGGGAACGTGATGTGTCTCATTCAGGTTGACCCCAGAGGGCAGAACCAGAGTTCCCAGCATCCCATGGCCTTAGTGAGGTTAAGATGAGATAATAGATGCAAAGGCCCATAGAAACCTTAAAAAGATATAAACATCCAAGTGGCCCTGGGCTGTGTTTCTGTCTTTGGAGTTTCCCTGGGCACTGAATTCAGTAACTTGCCAGTAAGTATCAGACTAGACTTGAACACAAGTCTTCCTACTTCAAGGTCAGCACTCTGACCACTGTGCAGTACTGCCTCTGTGGTCGATTTCTTGGTGAGGGTGATGTCATAAGCCACATGGAAGGTTTGTATCGGCTACATCTGGGTAAAGATCTAACCTATATTTGCACTACTGTGGGACATTCCCTCCAGTGCCTTTGGCCCAGGCGCCTGCTTCAAGGACATTGCTACTGATATACCACTGTAGATTCACAGGAAATCCTAAATTCCAGTTCACTACTGGGGATGTAGAAAGAATGCTGAATTTGGTGTCAAAGGACTTGAGTTTATATCCAAGATCTTACTTACAAGTTGTACGTGACTTTGAAAAGTCATTCCCCCTTACTGAGACTTAGTTTCCTCCTCTGAAATGAAGGAACTGGACTAGAGAAATCTAAAATCCGTTCCAACTCTAGATGCAAAGGTCTTAAATGACCCAACATCTCTGAAATGGAGAGGATCTTGCCGACATGAAGTCCCCTTGCTTTTTATTCATTGGCAGGTGAGCCACATCACAACGTGAGAGTGCCATTGTCAGGCTCTGCATCTTCCTTTCCAGTATCCTAACTCACTCTGCACTCTTGGCTCTTTTCTCCTCTGCATCTTAGGTCCGCCCTCCAAGACCTCAGGTTGTCAAGCGACCAAAGAGCAACGTCAGCATGGAAGGTCGAAGAACTTCGGTGTCAAGCCCTGACCAGTGAGTATGAAACACATGATTACTTTTCTCCAGCAGAGTGAGCACAAGCAGAGGCCAAGGCTTTCTTGCTGTGGAGCATGTAAATGCCCTCTTCCCCCATTGTGTCCCATCTCCCCAGTGAGGCCAGGCTCTGGGTTTCACAGAAAGGTCACTCTGGGAGCAGAGTTAAATCTCAGAAGTCTTCTTCCTCTGGTTTTATGGCACTGTGTGGGTAGAATGTCTAGAGACTAGAGCTCCTGGCAGAGGTGGTCTATATATGACACCTGGGCCAAAGTCTTTTGAGTTGTAAGACTCAAAGGACACTTAGAAGGAAATGTAATCACTTTGAATCAGTTCCCATATCCTTGTCTTGGCAATGCAGAGCAGTAGAACTGAGTTCTTCCATCCGTGACAATAAACGTTTCCCAAACCAAGGAAGGGACACAGAAAACTTGCCTAGATTACAATGAAGATTTCAATTTTTTTGTTTGGTGAATTCAATAATACTATTTCTGTAGCTCGTGAAGGTTCATAAAATGGTTTTTTTTTTTTTCATCAAAACAGACCTGGGGATAGGTAATATACATATTCTTCCCCTCTTGTAGATGAGAAAACTAAAGTTAAGGGAGAATTGAATTTAAGTTTCCTGGATTTCAAATTGGAAGAGACCTTAGAAATTATATATTCCAACATTTTACAGATGAGGAAACCAGCCCCCATACAGGGGAAAGAGCTTGTACAAGCTCACCTAGGTAAGATAGCATCTGAGCTAAAATTTGAACCCAGGTCTTCAGATATTCTTTGGCATCTATAGACACTAAGGACTTTCCAGGAATGTACCTCATGTTTGCTCTGCCTTCAGAGACTTAAAGAGATTTGCTCGGGACACCAAGAACTTTAATTTGTAGAGTCACGCAGCTGGTACGTTTCACAGACAGAACTTGAACTCTGATCATCTTGACCCCAAAGTAAGCCCTCTATCCAGAATTCCATAGTGACCAAGACTGATGAGTATTAGATGTAAAATGGCAACTCTTCCCTGGCTGCACTTATTTTTTTCTCTAGGCTTCATTGTCCTTCTCTGTAGAATGGGGATCATCATTCGTGCACTACCAATTTTCCAGGGCTGTTGTAAGTGAGAGAGTGCTTGGTGAACCAGAACACATTCCAGAAGTAGGGGCTATGGGAGAATGCAGGCTGCTACATGTTTCAACCCTGTAATGTGGTAAAATTACAATTACTACACAACACTTGTCATCATGGCAGGTTTCAGACCTCTGGATGGCCAGTGGGAGACAATGTCAGGAAGTGGTTACCAAGAAGGAAGTTCTAGGGTTGTAGAATTCAGAAATAATGGAAAAGGATCTTAGAAACCAACTAATCCAAGGCACTCATTTTGCAGATGAGAAAACTGAGGCAACCTCTCCCCAGGGAAAGAAATAGAAGAGGGAGAGCCTTGCCCAAAGTCACACATATAGTAAATAAGAGAGCAAGATATTCCTTTACTTCGAGGCCAAGTGCCTCAGACGTCAAACTGCAGGAAGAGTATTTTCCACAGTTGTCCATCTGCTTCAACTTTCTCCAGGTGTACAAGAGCTGTGTTCAAGGGAAATAGAGTCAGGAGGAAGCCAGGGACAGAAGGGGTCAGTTAGGTCACTTTTTCCTTTTTTTTAATTGTCATGTAAAACTTACTTCTACATTGGTTATTGTTGTAAGAGCAAAGTCATACATAACCAAAACCCCAAAATAAAACCAAATAGGCCACTTTTTAAAAGCCAGTAGTGGCTTGTCTTCCTTCAGCATTCCAGTGGTGGAGTGAGATTGCCCCCTTGTGGCTGAGATTCCTTATTGCCTTAGAGGACCACAAGCACCAATGATTTCTTTTTGTGCTTCCTTGGGATAAAATTATTCTTTCCCTATTCTAAGGAATGGTCCGAGGTAGATGTACTGATCTCAAATCAGATTCTTCCCCTAGTCAGTGAGCATACTTCAAGCTCACTACAGTATAGTATTCAGCTAGCCCAAAGGGATTCTGGGCATTGGAACTGCCTGAAATGGACTGGATTTGCTAATCTCTTTTTTTCACCCTTTTCCTAATCAAATAGAAATGGAGTTAAGAGACAAACCTTTAGTGAATCCAAGGCATCAGAGAGCCATCAATATTATATAATAATAACCATTAAAACAGTATTCTCTTATTTTTTTGTAGCATAGTAATAGCTCTCTCTATCTGAGTTCTCCATCCTCCTCAGTGATATGGAGCCAACCTTTGGTCCTCAAAAGCTGTGCTAGCACAGCACAACCTCTTATAAATCTTATTGAATAGAAAAGCTTCACACATGGATCTAAGTAATAGATTTTTTCCGTTACCCCAAGGATCAGGCCACTGTACAAAGAATATTTTTTGACCACCACAACTCACAAAGACCATCCACTAAGGCGTGGAGCACCCATACAAATGGAATCATGAATCCTTGAATTATTGAGGCCATGATGGCTGACATTTATTTATAGCTCTTTATGGTTTGGTTCTAAAATATTTCATGTGCTTTGTCCCTCTTGTTTCTCACAATGTTTCTTTGAAGCTGGCAGATCAGGAATGATTTCAGATGAGGAAACTGGGGTAAGAATGACTGGTCCAAAGTCACACTACCAGTAAGTGGCAAAAATGGGACCCCAACCAGATCTCCTGATTCCCACACTTTATACCATTATCCTCATAGGGATTGCCTAGATCTTGGTTTTGTGTTTTCCTGGCAGTGAAATGCTGGGGCAAATCAAACTTGTAAAATCCTGAGTATTAGAATACTAGCCTGTCAGGGTAGTGTCAGGGAAAGCAAGCAAGATTACTGGGTCCATCCCAGTCATAAGTAAATTTTAAAATCCTGCTGTAGATTTTATATAAAAGATTGCATTTTGGCATTTTGCTTTGAAGGATGGGGTGTGTGTGTCTGTGTCTTGTGTGTGTGTGTGTGTGTGTGTGTGTGTGAGAGAGAGAGAGAGAGAGAGAGAGAGAGAGAGAGAGAGAGAGAGAGAGAGAGAGAGAGAGAGAGAGAGAGTGTTTTCCCTTGTTTCCTTTTAAAATGACTCTGGGAAAAAATACCCAGCACACCCACTCTCCCATAATGCCAGTGACATTTTTAGTGCAGCCCCAGTGTTTTCCTAAGTGTCTCTCTCTGTCACTCTACCCTCCTCCCCCTTGCCTCTCCACATCCAAATGCCATGTACATCACAAACAGTCCTTCCATGTGTTTTTCTCAACTGTCACCAACTTCAACTTGGCAGGACCAACTCCTACAAACACAGGAAGAATCCAGTGGGGGAAAAATATATTTTAATAAAACAGGCCCTCCATGAAATATTGTTCTAAAAACAACAACAACAACCGTCTGCTTTCATCATGCAGGAAGAACCAAGAACTGAGTATGGTGGGAAATGAAACTTAATAGTACCTGGCCCAGGCCAGTTTTTACTTATCCAGGAGAATAGCAACTAAACCTAACTAAAACTCCCACAATCATCAAAGGACATCTTTCATTTGGGAGATTTGGGTGGCAAAATGCAGTCTGAAATAATTGAAGTCCATGTGGATTCTCAGTATTACTGGCTTCATACCTCAATTCTAATTCCCCAGAAACACTTTAAGTAATTAACAGCAAACAAGGAAGGATGAAACAGATGAAGGACAATACTGTGGGTCCCCAGCCTTGACCAGCAGGATTTTCCCCCCATATTATAATCGGCATGGGAGAGAGCACAGTACCAAAGAAAGAATACAGAGTTTAATATGAAAAAAAATATATATATTAGCTATTTACCACCCCTATGGCCTTGGGCAAGTCACTTCATTTCTTTGAGCCTTAGATTCCTTGTCCATAAAATGAGAAGTTAGATGACTCTTCTGACTCTAAACCTCTATAATCTCTTTCTAAATTCATTAAAAGTACAAATTTGTTGAGTCTTTTTTCCTTTTTTTATAGCTAATTAGTGAAAGTGGTCCTGAAATTCCCCGTTGAAATCCCAGTTCTGAGAAATATGATCAGATCCCAAAAGGAAATAATTATTTTCTAAAAATTCCATTGTTTTTAATCATAGGAATAGAACATTAGAGCTAGAACATGCAACAGTAGAAATGGAAGGGGCCTGAGAACAGAGATGAGAGGAAGCTCAAAAGTTATCTGGTCCAACCCCTTCCCAAAGCATGAATCCTTCTACAAGTCTCTTGAGAAGTAGTACTCAGTTTGACCTCCTTTAGGGATAGATAATTCACTGTCTCCAGAAGTTCATTCTTTTGTTAGAAAGTTCTATCTGTTAGGCATTTTCCTTAGTTCTGCCTTAGAAGAGGAAGAGGAGTCAGAATAAATCTAATCCCTCCTCCCTTACCCCTCTGGTCTTTTTCTTCTCCATATTAAACACTTTTAGTTCATTCAGATGATCTTCCGTTGTCAAAGTCTCCCATCTGAGTCATTTTTCTCTGGATATGCCCTGGCTTGTCATTGACTTTCCTAAAATTTCATACCCCAAACTGAATAGTATACTCCCAATGTGGTATGACTAGAACAAAGAACATTTGAACTTTCTCTAGTTACTATGCCTCTATTTACGGATCCTAAGAACATGTTACCCTTTTTTTTTTTATATTTCATTAAATGAAAATTATTTCATGTAAAGCTATCAAAAAAAGATGAAGAGCTCTATTTTTAAAGGTTGGAGTGCCATGCACATATTTCATCTATTCTCAAAACCTAGTCCCAATTCAGGGCCAAGACAGGTGACTTCGTACAGAAATGCTACTGAATTTGTAGTCAGAGGACCATGGTCAGATTCTGATTCTACTGCTTTTTACTTGTGAGATCTAGGGCAAGCATTTCATCTTTGTGGGTCTCAGTTCCCTAATCTGTAAAATAAAAAAGTTGGACTAGATCATCTTTTAGGGTCCTTCCAGCTCTAAATCTATGATCCTATAAACTCCAGTTGTGGTTTGATGTAGTTGAAGGTGACCCCAAGGGTCTGTAGAGTGAAAAGAGCACTGGGCCAGGTCAGAAGATTGAATTTAGTTCTCTGTTCCAACATGTTCTAGTCGTATGGTCATGGGCAAGTCACTTCAACTCTGTACTTCAGTTTTTTCATCTATAAACGGGACATAATCGTGCTCATATTTCTTCTCTCATAAGAATTAGGAGGGAAAATATTTGAAACCTTTGATTACTCAAAAATTATCATCTAATCCAACCCCTACCAAAATTATGAATCTCATAAAACATTCCCTTCCAGTGGTCCACTTCAAAACTTTGCCTGGTAGAGTGGAATCAGAGGACCTAGATTCAAATCTCAGCCCTGCTACATGTGTGTCCTTGTACAAGTCATTTCTCCTCAATAAGTCTTAGTTTCTTTTTAGACTAGCTGATATATATGGCCCCTTCCAACTTTAAGCCCTATAAAACCTATTAAATCCATTACCCTTCCCTTAAAACAGCTTATTTCATATAATATTCCTCAAATAGTCAGTCCCCTCCCAAAGGATTTTAGCCTGTGACCTGTACTGTCCAAGCAAAGGGCTGGTTTGAGGTTGAAGTACATTGGGAGTATCTACCAAGATGGCCACAGGGCATCGGCAACATCCTTCAGGCCTATTTATGTCACCGTTCAGCTATAACCTCAGCAAAGGTGGCCTTGTTAATCCTTATATGGGAACATTTCAGCACGAGACAGGGCCCTGACCCCATATCAATTATTTTCAAATGTATTCTTAATGTGCTCCCATTGGACCCTCAGTTCTACTCCACAGAGGCCTATTTAATGTTTTGACTGTCTTAGAAATATAATTAGGAAATAAAGAGTAGATTGTACCCCCCCCCCCGTGGCCTCCTGAATCTTGAGGGCGAACAACAACAACAATAATAATTCCCATTTCTGTGGTGCTTTAAGTTGTCCAAAATGCTTTCTTCACAACAACCCAGAAAGGTAGATTTTGTCAGGATTTCTACATTTCACATTTTAAGGAAACTGAGGCTTTCAGAAGTTAGATGACTTACTTGGGGTCATGCAGTTCATTTAAAACAGGGCTCAAACTTAAATTACTTGATGTCCAGTGCACTCTCCATGATATCACGTCCTCAGGAAACTCATCATCTTAGAGATTGTATCAGCCTTGGACCTCACACTTAATCAGTACCCTCAGTACCCTTTGTCCCTCTGTCCCTCTGACCAGAAGGTTGGAGGACAGAACAACGAACTCTTCTCAAAGCCTCCATTTAAAGAAGGCCCTTTGATCAGCTTTTCATTTCCCAACCAACTGTACCCCTTTGGACTGGACTCCATCATGACCATATACTAAGTACCATTCCTTCCATGACTCTGATTTTCAGTTTCCTCTTCTGTATTGTCTTTCTCCTTTAGATAGCAAGCTCATTCGCCTCAAACCTTCCAAACTGGCAAAGATAGCAGAAAATGCTGTAGTCAGTGTTGGAGGAGTTGCAGAGTGATAGGCACACATGGTTGCCAGAGCTGTGAAATGGTATAACCATTATGGAAAGCAATTTGGAATTATGCAAATAATGTTTTTATTGAACTAAATGAATTAAATGTTCCTTTTTTTTTTTAACTTTGAAGTAGAGATGCAGTTCCTGGACTTATACCCCAAAGTAGCCACTGATAAGAAGAAAGCTTCTTCCATATACACCAAAATATTTATAGCAGCATTTTTTGTGATAGTAAAGAATGGGAAACAGTATAGATGCCCATCGATCAGGAAGTGGCTAAACAAATTATGGTACATGAATGTAATGCAATATTACTGTACTATAAGAAACAACTTATGATTGGTACATGAATTGATTCAGAACTAAGCAGAGGCAAGAAAACAATATATGCAATAACCATGACCTGTAAATGCAAAAGCTAACCATACACACAAAAAATCAGAAGTGAATGTATGGGGCAGCTGGGTAGCTCAGTGGATTGAGAGCCAGACCTAGAGACAGGAGGTCCTAGGTTCAAATCCAGCCTCAGACACTTCCCAGCTGTGTGACCCTGGGCAAGTCACTTGACCTCCATTGCCCACCCTTACCACTCTTCCACCTAGGAGCCAATACACAGAAGTTAAGGGGTTAAAAAAAAGTGAATATAACAGGATCTCCCCAATCCAGCCCTCTGTCAAGGCGGGAAACCTGCAGGTATTACACATTGCACATGTTTTGCGACTTTTTCAATGCATTCATCAGTTGGGATGACTTCTCTCCTTTTTTTCCTTTAAAAAATACTATTTGTTATTATGGGCTAGATCTCTGAGAGGGAAAAATGAGAGGAATACTGGGGATAACAGAAGACAACAATAAAAACTAATTTTAAAAAAAGTGTGGGTTCTAGAGGACAAATATTCTTTTTCATATTTGTAACCCTAACACTTAGCACAGTGTCTGGTACATAGTAAGTATCTAATGTTTATTGACTGGCTGACTGGCCTTATAAACCAAAGGGCACCCTTTCCTGAGAGATCCACAAACAGTTCATATGGAAGAAAGGGAGAAGCTAGGGGAGGATGCCAGGTATGGAGAGAAGAATTGTATAAGACTCAGAACTGCTTCTGACCTGTGATGGGGAGCATTAAGTTGCTCCTGAAAACAAGACTTCTGTGCTACTGCTAGAAAATCCCTAAAGAAAAAGAAAAAGGTTGTTGCCATGCAAGCCCCAGGTAGACAGTTCATATAGGAGATGGCATATTGTGATCAAAAGAGTTCTGGCCTAAGAGAGAAAACCTAGGTTCTAGCTCTGCTTTGCCATACACTAGCTACCTGTGTATCATTAGGCTCATCACTTCCTTCTCTCGGGGTCAGTTCCTCTTCTGTAAAATGAAGATGTAAGACTGGCTGGTCTTTAAGACCCCTTGCAATTCCAACATTCTATGCAATAACATCCTATGATGCACCCTTTCTGTTCAAACATCACATCTTCTAACATGCTTTTTCCAGATCTAACATTCTGTAGCCCAACTTCATTTTCAGCTTTGTCCTTCTATGTTTTAAGAGCCCTTTCAGCTAGAATATTTTCTGTTCTCTGTTCTAGAGACTCTTCCAGCTCAAGCATTTTAAGATTCAAGGATGCTATGGTTTCTTACTCCAGATACCTTCTCACAAAAATCCCTAAAGTTTTAATGTGCCCAGAACAGAGAAAAAATGTGGAACAACTCCTCTTTCTACCTCTGGTCCTCTCCTTCCTATCATCTATAAAATGGAGTTGTTGGTTGTTTTTTGTTTTGTTTTGTTTTGTTTTCACTCTTGGATGAGGGAGCCCATTCTACTTTGGGATAAAGTTAGGAAATGTGTCCTTACATTGAGCCTCAGTCTATCTCTCTATAATTTACCCCCATTCTCCTATTTCTGCCTTCTGAATCCAAGCATGTCAGGTCAAATCTCCATCATCCAATGTCTACTCCCAGCGATTTCATCAAGGAAAGGGAAACCTTCTGAGACAAATGTTCTAGCCTCTCAAAGCCCAGAGTTCTCACCATTCTTAGAAGACTCATTATAGGGAGTCTCCAGGAAAGGCATGATTCTATCACACGAATCAAAATCTATTCAGACAAGTTTCTCATAAATAATGCCTTAGTGATTACTCAGTCATTTAGGAGAATTCAATATTATTGGTGTTTGTGCATCATGTTTGATATGTTTATGTCAGGGATATATTTATGTAAACATATGTCATTTAACATGTATTTATATAAGCAAATACTCACGTTTAAGAAAGCACACTGGTAGGCTCAGTGACTGCTGAGATAACCACCATCATCCCTGGAATTCTATTATTTTCTTGAGCTTTATAGAGACCCATGATGAGTTCATTCTCATCTTTCCCCATCCCCCATTCAGACAATGTGGAAGCCCCCCAGGAAGCCACAGCTGGGACAGTACCCCCAACATAACTGTCAAGCAACAACACCTCAGCAAACAGACAGACCTCCATGCTTGAAGTCTTGCAGCCCCAGCCAGGACAAGTGGAATGTGTTGAAAGATCACACCCCCACCTCCTGTCCCTCTGGTTCTCCGGAAGCATTTCCTACCACCATGGCCTAGAATGTGTCTCCATGATGCCAGCTGGGCCCCCCCCCCAGCACGACAGGTCGGGTAGGCAGAAATACAACAGCCCATCGCTCTTCCAGGCCCTTGGCTGGCAGCCTTCCAGGGCTCGCCAAGAGGCTGGTTGTTAACATGCAAAAGCAGAAGGCCAGGAGGGCAATTAACAAGTCAAAAAGGTTTTGGCCTGGCTAAAGCTGCCATCACTTCCCCAGCCTCCGTGTGTTACTCTTCTGGAAATTATGCAAGACTTAACAGAAATCATAATGACACAGCCTCAAAGAGAGAAAGCTGCTTCTCCTGTGCTAGCCGAACTCATTAACCCAGAATTAGAACTGCCTCAGCCTTTTGGCTTCATTGGACCAACAGTAGCCTCCAATTACCATGGCCATGGGCCCCAAGCTGCTGCCAGAAGGAAGGAGTTTTCTAGCAGAGGAATCGAAAGCCCCCAAATCTGTTGCAGCAGAGTAAAGAGCCGGCCTGGTACCAACAAGGAGCCAGATTCACAGCTGACATGAAGCTTGGCTGCATAGCTATCATGCTGGATGACTAAATCTGGATCCAAAAAGATCAGGGGATTTAGAGCTGAAAAGGACCTTAGAGATGATCTAATCCAAACCCCTCATTTTACAGAGAAAACAGGACCACAAAGGTTGTAACTTGCCCAGAAGGAGTATTCAAACCTGAGTCTTCTGACTACAAATCTAATATAACAACTAAATAACAATACCCTGGCTCTATGCAAGAGGCAAAAAAATGGTGGACTGAAGCTAACAAGATGAAATTGAAAGGAAATATATGCAAAATTCTTCATTTAGGCTCAGAATTGAGCTGCATAAGGCAAGGGTGGAGGTGCCATTCTTAAAGGAAGTACTCCTGGTTGCTTTTTGAGGACTGAGAGGTCAATCTGAGGCAACTGCTTAATGCAGTTGTCAAAAGAGTTCATCGGATATGAGGCCACATTAAAAGAAGCCTAGTGTCCAGAACAAAGGAGGTTCTGAAATATTATGTCAAGTTCTAAGTATGACATTTTAGGAAAGACATTGCTAAAGGACCCAAATCACGTCCAGCACAGGGCAACTAGAATAACAGCTAACATTTCCATAGCGCTTTGAGGTTTGCTACATGCTTTACATATATCATCTCATTTGATTCTCCCAACAGTCCTGGGAGGTAGCTGCCATTGTTATGCCTATTTTACAGGTGAGTCCAAGAGAGGTTAAGTTCAGAACTCTACCCAGTGCACCACCTAGATATTCGAGTTCTAGTTGAAAAGACATGTTTTCTGTCCTCAAATATTTGAAGAGCTGTGATGGGGAAGAAGACTTAGCCCTGTTCTACTTGGTCCCAGAAGGCATGGCTAGGAGCAGTGGGTAAACACTGCAGAGAGACATGTTTCGGATCACTGAGGAAAAATCAGGCCTTCTAAATTAGAATCAACCCAAGGAGTTCAGGTGGAGGTTGGATGGTCACTTGTTAATGGTGCTATAGAACAGTTTCCTGCATAAATATTAATTAGTTTACAAACATTTAAGTACTCCGTGGTTGGCACTGTGTTAGACAATGGGTGTTCAAGTACAAAGAAAGAAACAATTGCTACTCAAAAAAGAACTTACAGCCAGAGTGAAAGAAGGGACCAGAAGTCAATATATAAGTAGATACTGCATCAATAGGAAGGGAGGAAATACAAATAAATACAGGTATTGTGGAAGGGAGTTGTTGAGATGATCAAGAGACTTCATAAAGAGGAAAAACTCTGAGGAGGTGAGGAGGGCATGCGTACCAGGGATAGGGATGGCCAGAGCAAAGGCACAGAGATGGAAAATGGAACTTCATATGTGAGGAATAGAGAGAAGGCCAGTTTGACTACATCAGAGTGTGGGAAGAACATTGTCTAGTACAGCTGGAAAGCTAGGTTAGTTAGGGCCAGGTCAAGAAGGGTTTTCAGAGCTAAACACTTTACATTTTATTCTGTTATTGTTCATCCTTCGTTTTCAAAGACCAAGGACATCACGATGTTAGAGTGAGAGGTTCAGTGTGTTTGGCTGTGGCTGATCAGTCCAGTATGGGCTCTGAAGGCTCTACCACAGGTGAGGCACAAGTAATCCATTAGAACATTTGGGATGGAGTTACCTCTGGATTTGCGCAGCTCCCTTTTCCTCTGTGCTACTGAGATTCCACTTTGTGTACTCATGGAGTACAACGCCTTCTTCGATGCTGGCCATGCTAAGCACAGAATCTCAGTGTTTGAAGGGACCTCAAGAGTCATCAGTGCAGTTGGCTCCAATGACTTCCCGTTGCCTCTATGATCAAATTTGTAGCATGGGGTACCCGCATCGTATTTTATCCTAGAGGAAATAGGAAGCCACTGGAGTTGATTGCTCAGGACTTAGACCAGATGACCCCCCCGGGTCCCTTCAAACATTGAGATTCTGCGATTCAGTTATCTATTGTAATGAGAGTGAGCTCTCAGTGAAGTCCTTCCCCATTGCGTCAGAGACTCCATCTTCTTATGACTAGGTCATCATGGTGCCAGGTCTGCATCATCAGTCATTCAGGGCTCCTATCAATGGGAATTGGATTCCTGTTGGGCCTTAGCTTCTCTGCTGTGCTTCTGTCTGTGATGGAAAGGGAAATATATCATTAATGTCCTGTTAAGGTACTTGGCTAATAGCTAAGTTGGAGACGGGAGAGAAATAGAAACCTTCCTTGCTTCTTGGATAATCAATTCATTATTTTTTAAGGATCAGTTATAAGCAAAATACACAGGATGGGGAGGGGGGAGGGAATGCATAGATTAAAATTATCAAAGGCCTTGCCTTCAGAGACTTTATTCACCTGATAAGAGGTCAGTCTAATAGAAACTCAAGTATGATGTGAGGAAAGATTATGGATGGAATTTGGAGTCAAGACACTTGGATTCAAATCCTGACTGCTACTTCCTAGCTGTACAACCCCAAGCAACCCTCTGGGCCTCCATGTCCTCATTGTGGCCTCCTTCACTGAGCTAATTTATAAGGAAAGCATAAAGCACTCCAGAAACTGGTTATAAAGAAGTGTCCCATTGCATACCATGGTCATGACCTACCCCTTTAACCCAAGAGAAACCTGGAATTCCCCCAGGCCATCTTGTAGATTTCAAGCCCCAAAGCCAGTCCTGAGTCTAACCTGCCCAAATGGCCCTGCATACCTGGTGCTGTAGGCATCATAGTATAGTTTAAAAACTAGTCAGACTCTCTTTGGCTCCCAACTCTCTTCTAACACACACCTGCTTGTTATACAACTTTGAGTAAAAGACTTCATCTCTTCATTCTCAGTCTCCCCATCTATAAAATGGGAATCATAGGGCTTGCACTGCCTATTTTCTAGGGCTGCTGTGAGAAATGTACTTTGTAATTCTGAAAACACATTAGAAATGGGAGCTAAAACGAGGATTCTAGGGGACACATAATCAGAGGGGAGCCAAAGTTGCTAATGTATATACAAATTAAAGATTCCTTACAAGGGAATGAAATAATCCTTTTTAAAAAAAATGATTATAGAATCCCCTTCATTACTGCCTGAGACCCACCGTTCTCTGGATTTTTTTTTTTTATCTCAAGTACATTTAAGTGTCAATTAAATTTGAAATACCTACATTTGTCAGCATTTCATTTCGGGCCAGTGTGATGTGCCGACGATTTGTCCACGCATCCTGACACATAAAAAAACTCCCGAGATGCAGATCGTCCTCATTAAAAAATAAACCTGTGCGATCACGGCGCTGCCGAGCACCACGGAGCACATCCCCGGCTCCGTGGCGCTGTGTGGCTGACATGATATTTTAAAAGCAACAGCCGCGGCTGTCACTCCTGTCATATGCCGGGGCTAACGGGAGACATGTTAAACTAAACATTAGAAAGAGATCAGCAAGTCATCTGCATGGGAACTCGGCGAAGAGATTAGGTAGGCAGAGGCTGGGGCAGTCATGTGGAGATGATGAGGGTTGGCGCGCTGATGGACAGCAAGCTTTGCTTTGCCCCTGGAAGGCAACGGCAGCACTCGCTGTGGAGCTGGGCTCCCTGTGACCTGCCTATTCACAGACAGCTCTTTGTGTATAAAATCCAAGCAAGTGGTGGGTGGCAGACTGCAGGGTAGTAGCTGAATTGGGTTAATGAGAGAATAGATGCTTCCCACACACACACCCTACCCGATTCCACTGCCTTAAGCTAATAAAAAATTTAAACTTGGCCGTCGTCAGTGGTTCATCCTTTATCTTTGACAAATATCTGACTGTATGTTTTAGGAAATAACACCAGGAGCTGAATTTAAATAAGTTGATTTTAAAAACTCACCTTGGTATTAATGGAGAAAGGAAAAGCCCCACAACACCTCTCTTTATTGTTTTAGATGTCAATGATGGGGTGTTGATCTCTCTCCTTTCCCCACCCCGACCCCCAAGGAAGCAGATCAAGGTAGGCTGACATCATACCAGCAAAGTTCCTGTCTGGAAGCAAAATCCAAATGTCACCTCCTCTAGGAAGCCTTCCCTGCTCTGCCTCCTTTATTTGGTAATGGCCTTCCCCCTCTCTTTGCCACCCTATCCCTCACATTTTTACACCTCTAAAACACATTTATTATAGATTACAATATATTATAATTATCATTGTTTGTTCTTCTTCCCCTTTTGGACAGTAAGTTTAAAGAGCGAGGAACCTATCCTATCAAACTTCCACACACCCCTTAACACACAGCACAGCAGTCTATACAAAGTGCATAGTAAATGTAGAATGAATGAATGAGGATTACTTTCTATGTGATAACTTCATTGTTTCCTTCCTTTCCCCTTCATTGGGTCATTTCAGAGTTCAACTCTCCATTAACCCAACCAAAGTCTTGAAACACCATTTTCTCACCTCCCTGGGACTGTTTTACTTACCTGTAAAAGGAAGGGATTAGGATGTAGCCAGTAACAAGGCCAAATAGTCGCTTTCCACAAACTTCTCCCAACCTCAAAAGAAAGGACGTGTGCGCCAGATACAGAGTAATTATAGCTAACTGCACCAGGTAAGATGAAAGAACGCCCCCAACCCCCACACAAGGAATCATTTCATGAATTAACCTAAAAGAACTTTTCTACTTGGAGCTCTCATTCAATGAAACTAACCCCCCGTGAATCTACTGCTTACTGCACTGAGCACTGTAATTCACAAAAAGCATGGACAAGCTCATGGGCTTGTGATTCAGAGTCTGCTGATGGAGATCCCTCATGCTAGTCACTTTGCCTAAAACACATCCCCTTCCCCGACTCTCTAAGAAGTGGTATACACTGATCCTGCCCAGTCATGTGAAAGTAAGGATGGAAGAATATCATGTAGTTAAAATTGTGTTGTATAGTACTCAAGAGCTGCAGGTTGGGGAGAATATTGGGCCTAACTAGAAATCCAACCAAGGCAGGTCCTCTTTCCTCAAAGGCTACTCAGGTCAGAGAGTAACAGGCCTGACTAACCACCATATCTACTAATATAAGGAAACCAAGGCTGCTTACCAGCCCATCCTTGGGAGTCTATACAAGAGTCCTTTCCTTCTGAAAGGAAAGGGGCCCAAAAATCAAAGATAGGAAATATAGTAAATACAGCTGATACACCAAAAGAATCAAGAGGAAAAGTCTGAATAAAAACAGATACCCAAGCCAACAAACTCACAGAAGGAAAATGAGTAAAACCTCAGAGCAAACAAAAACAGTGTAAAGTGAAATAAACCAGTATGACCTGATAAAAGACAGAATCCTATGAACCCCTGAGATATCATTAACAACTGCAAGAAATTCCATAATGATTCAAAAGAGAAGCAAACCCCTAGAAAGAAATTGGAAATGAACGTGCATCAAAAGTTCAGATTTCTCAATGTGAAATTTTAAAATATAAACAGCACAGTAAGAAAAATTGAATACATAATGGAAATCTTTCCAAAGAAGTAAAAGCTGTGTGTGTGTGTGTGTGTGTGTGTGTGTGTGTGTGTGTGTAAGAGACAGACAGAGATTGAGAATTGGGAATTACAGTTTTGGAAATGAAAACACAGAAGTAGAAGACCATTTAGCAGAAGAGAAGAAAAATGCAACCACCTTAGAAGAATATATTAATTTTATACAAGCCTAAATAATTGACCAGGTCAGATGTGCAAAGGTACTTGAGGTCTTGTAGAAGAACTTAACACATCAAAAAAAACTTTTTTTCTGGAATTCAGAAAATAATACATGAAAAATGTCCAGAACTTTCAAGTACAGACAACAAAATATTGACAAGAGCATCCACAGATCACCTTCAGGAGGGAAGAAAAAGAGAAACTCTGCACGTCAAACTTCAAAATAAGTAGTAGTTAAACTTAACAATAGTAGTAGCGAACAAAAATGTTTATAAGCATCCCGTCAAAGGCATTTCAGAGAAAAGGATTATTCCACAGGACTGCAAAATTGCTGGTGAGAATGGAATACTGTGTTCTAATAAGGTCTCTTCTAGCTCTAACATTCTACTCTGGTTTTAACAACTCAGCAGACTATAGAGCTTAAACTGTGACTTGAGGGGCAGCTGGGTAGCTCAGTGTATTGAGAGCCAGGCCTAGAGACAGGAGGTCCTAGGTTCAAATCTGGCCTCAGACACTTCCCAGCTGTGTGACCCTGGGCAAGTCACTTGACCCCCATTGCCTACCCTTACCAATCTTCCACCTATAAGTCAATACACAGAAGTTAAGGGTTTAAAAAATTAAAAAAAAAAAAAAAAACTATGACTTGACTATCTGCCATAGCTCAGGAGACAGTCTCTTTTTGCCTGTGAAAAACAAACTATTTACTATTTCAAAACTCATGAAACTCTTTCATAAAATTGTAGGCTTTAAAATTTGGAAAAGACATTGTAGGCAATGTAGATCAATCCTCTGGGAAAACTGAACAACAAAGGAAATAAGTGTCTTGATTAAGGTCATGGAGCAAGTTAATGGTTGTCAGGCTTAAACCCCTGTCCTCCTAACTTCCAGTGCTCTTGTTACTATACTGTACCTTTTTGCCAGGTTCCCATTCCCATCATCCATACATCTTAGAGTTTCAGGGAAAGTGTTTATAACCAATTCTGACTTTGATCCAGCCAAGAGAATGGCTCACAGTAAGTGTTACTAGATGGTGAATTGATAACAAAACCATGATTAAGAATGTTACAAGTCTCTTTTTTTCTCCCAGTATCAGAAAAATGTGAGTAAGCATGTTAATTTCTTTAGTAATCCCAAACTTGTGATATCAAAGTCTAGTTCAACAGGAAAAGGATTCTGCCCTCATTCTTTTCTGAAGTTAACAGGTTGAGTTGAGTTTAGCAAATCTGGCAAGCTATTATCCATAATCCACCTCAATTAGGAGGGAAAAATAATCAGAAAATGAGCCCTGTCAAGAATTTGAAATGAATTTGAATCCTCTTGAAGTGTTTCATTTAATTTGACCCAACCATGAGTCATCATTCTTTCCTAAAGAATTGATCATCAGAGTAGGAAGAGATTTCAAAGACTTCTACCTATAAATGCATTCCTTACTCCTCTCCAAAATATCCCTGGCAAGAGGTCATAGCCCTGCCTCTCCTTGAAGACCTCCAAAGGCAAGGAACTCATGACCTTAAAGTGCATTCTCATTTTGGTAAGCTCTAATAGCTAGGAAGTTTTCTGTAGTATTAGGCCAAAAATCAGCCTCCATATAGCTAATACCATTACTCCTAGTTTTGCTCTCTATGACTACAACAAAAGTCTATTCTATAACAGCCCTTCAGACACTGATAGATCTCTACCATGCCCCCTTCTAAATATTCTCTTCCCCAGGCTAACTCAAATGGCATGGGTTCGAGTCCTTTTACCTTTATGGCTGCCTCTTCTGCATTTCAGTTTGATGACATCTGTTTTAAATATGATACTCAGAATCAAAGATATCACCAGCTATGATCTAACCAGGATAGATTTATCTGACAGAACTAATTTATCTAACAGAATTTTAACCTCCTTTTTATGGCCACCATGTTTTCATTCATTCATTCTACCTTGTAATAAGGCCCCTGTCCTTATGTAACATATATGCAAACATGCAGTACTATGTAATTACTCTACAGTAGTTGAGAATAAATAATAAGGAGCTCCAGAGCAATACAAACCGTGAGACTGGATGAAGGAAAGATTGTTTCTGACTGGGCCGTATCAGAGAAGGCTTCCTAGAACAGGTTGAATTATATTTTGAAAGGTAGGGCGGGGGGTAAGGGAATGGCATAGGGAACCGTAGGAGCAGAAGCATAGAGTAGGATGGCACAGTGCATGGGTGGAAGACAGCCGAAGCCAAGTTTGCCTGGAATGTAACTTAGCAGCATGGCCTCATGAAATCATCACCGGTCTTGCAATCTGAGGTCCTGGGTTCCAGAATTGAGTGAAATCTAGCCATGTGGCCTTGGGTGAGTCACTCTACCTTGTTGAGCTTTTGTCTTGCTTAACTGTAAAATGGTCACAATAATGCTCACATTGTCTAGTAAGGAAAATATTTTATAAACTGTAAATGTGATACAAATGGGAACTATTTCTTACTTCAGGGATCCTTGACTTATAGTCATGTGGGTATTTCACCAACACAAATTACAACTTTTCCACTCCCCAGTAAATAGTCCTTGTGACTAGTTTTGGCCAAAAATATCCATTACCTCAAGTGGTGAGATGCTCTGAGCTTAGCTAAGCTGGTCACTGGATGATAAACACCTAGTCTGTCACCAGGACCATATTGGAAGCCTTCCCTAATTGATGAGTGCTGCCAAGGCTAACACTCCTGGCACAGCCTTTGTGAACTAGGACAAATGAGAATTTTAGTAGAATGGTTATCATTATTATTGTTGTTATTATTATTAAAACCTAATTCTCTTAAGAGATTTGGCTTACTGAAAATAGAGGAAAAGAGATATTCTGTCTCCTGAAAATTATCTCCACACTTAACCCGTTCATCCTGGGGTTAGCTGAGCTGGGAGTGGTCACAGTCACATAGCACTTTATTTTTATAAAGTACTTTACATATATTATTATCTCATTTGATTTTTGTCTCACCTTGCCAAACCCCAAACCTGAGTTACTTCTACCATCTGCTTTCTCTATACCTACTCTCATGCTGCTGGATTCTCCTGAAGAGAGTCTCTCCTGTATCAGCTGGCTTTACTAAAGATTTATGCTATCTGATTTCAACTGGGGGGCTCTCACTGCTTCCTAGTGATTCTTGTCTTGTTCCCTTGTTGGTTCTCTACGCCCCACTCCAAAGCACTTTCTTTCTTCTTCTGAGACTTCTCACCACCTCTTCCCCAATTCCTCCCAGCGGAGGTTCTCCCACTTACTTTTCTCAGAAAATCGCATCATCGTTGAGCTCTCCATTTCCCTAAACCACACCTTCAGATTCCTTTTTCTCAACTAGTGCTCTCTTGCTCTAGTCTTTGATGAAAGGCTATACCTTCTTTCTTGCCAAAACCAATTCCTACATTTGGGCTTTTGACCTCATTCTTTCCTTCAGGAGCTAGTCCTTGAAGAAATCATTTCTTCTCTTCATCTTAATTTTCTGTTTATCCATTGCTGTTTTCTCCATTAGACAAAAAATACCCAAATCCTCCTATTCTACAAAAAAAGAAAAAAATCTTGACTTTGCCATTCCTTCAAGCTGTTGTCCTATATCTCATTTGCTCTCAGAGCCAGACTCCCAGAAAATAGTCTACCCTCATTAATCTCATTTCTGCACCTCCCATTCATTTCTTTATCCCTTTCAGTTTCAGTGCCAACCCCACCCCAAGAAAAAAAGCTTCTTTCTACAAGGATACCAACATTTTCTTGACTAGTAAATCCAATGACTTGTTATCAGTCCTCATCTTTCTTGACTTCTCTGCTACATTTAGCACTGTTAGCCACCTCCTTCCTCTTGGACATTAACTTTTTCCTCACTAAGCTACTATGATGCCGTTTGCTCTTGGTTCTCCTCCTACCTGTTTGACGTCTCAGTTTCTTTCGCTGAATTCGCCCAACCACTTTTTGGCAGTCTCCCAAATTTCTGAGCCCTCTTATCTTCTTTCTTTATATTTCTCTTTGGTAATCTTATCAACCTCCATGGCTTCAGTTATCATATGTATGTATATAACTTATATCTATATATTCAGCCTTAATCTCTCACATGAACTTCTCTCATATTACCAACTAGCTGCCTCCTTGATTTTTCTTTCGTTCATTTTTTTTAAACCCTTACCTCCCATCTTAGAATAAATAAATACTGTGTATTGATTCCAAGGCAGAAGAGCAGTAAGGGCTAGGCAATGGAGGTTAAGTGGCTTGCCCATGGTCACACAGCTAGGGAGTGTCTGAAGTCAGATTTGAACCCAGGAACTCCCATATCTGGGCCTGGCTGTCTATCTACTGAGCCACCTAGCTGCCCCCTTCCAGACTTTTCCATTTGTATTCTGTGTAGACATCTCAAACTCCATGTGTCCAAAGTAGAATTTTCACCCCAAACCAATCCATCCTTAAATATCCTTATTTCTCTGGATGATATCATCAGCCCCCACCCCAGTTTCATATCCAGAATCATCCTTGATTGCCCCCCCTTTCCTTCTTCCCTAATAAGTTACAGGTCTGTGACAGCTTTTATATCTGTCTCATTTCCAGCCTGCACTAACTTGATTCTAGTTTAGACTCCTATCTCTCAACTGGACTATTATAATTTCCTAGTTAGACATTCTACCTTCATTCTTTTCCCTCTCCAACCCACTTTTTACACAGCTGCTAAATTGATATTCCTAAAACACAGATTGGACCATGGCACCCCTTGATTCAAAAATCTTCTAGGATAAGAGGCAGTCTTCATTCTGGTATTTAAAACTCTCCACAATGCAGCTTCTGTAGTTTGGCTCCCATCCAGTTTGATTTCATATTCTTCCTTTTCATACATTCTGTTCTAGTCAAACCAAATTGACCTACTAACTGTCCCTCATATATGACATTCCATCTCTCACCTCTATACCTTTGAAACTGTATCCCTCCATGTCTGGAATGCACTCCTTCCTCCCCTCCACCTCACAGATTCCTTAGCTTTCTTCAAAGCACAACTGTGATGCCATCTCCTTTTACAAGTAACCTTTTCTGATTCCTTAATTATTAATGCTCACTCGCTCTCTCTTTCTCACTCTCCCTTCCTCTCCCTCTCCTCTCTCTCATTTTCTCTCTCTTTTTCTCTCTTCTCTCTGTCTTCTCTCTTAATCTCTCTCCCCTCTCTTTCTCTTTTTCCCTCTCTGACTTTTCTCTTCCTCTTTGTAACTCTTTCCCTGTCCTCTCTCTCTCTCTCTCTCTCTCTCTCTCTCTCTCTCTCTCTCTATATATATA
>NC_058131.1:320189024-320228259 GCF_016433145.1 Gracilinanus agilis
GAAGTGTGAGGAAATTATAATAGTCAAGTGAGAGATAAGGTACTAAACTAGAGTTGAGTCAGGACAGCTGGAGAGGAGACAGGTATAATATAGGTATTACTATCCTTATTTGCTAAATGGGGCTGAAGCTCAGAAAGGTTTTGCCTAAGGACACTCAGCTAATACAAGTCAAAGGAAGAATTCAAATCTAAGTCTCTTCAGAGTTCATTGCTCTTTCCACAACCTACTACTGTTTCTCACATAATAACAGCTGACTTTGAAAGAGTGATCTGAGGTTTACAAAGCTCTTTACTTATCTCATTTGATTCTTATAGTTCTGTGAAGCATGTTGTAGTATCATCATCATCTCCATTTTACAGATGAGGAAACTAATGCTAAAGAACTGAATTGGCTTGCCTATGGCCATACAGCAGGGAAAAAAAGCAAAGGAACAGAGTAGATACAGTAGCATTTGGGCATCTTGGATGAGATGGGTACCTTCTAATGGACATATCTGTGTCTATAGGAGATATTGAGTTAGCAGGCAGCTGTTTCAGCCTCCAACTTGGAGTAGAGAAGGAAGACTACTTGCAATATGTGAGATCTAGTGATGAGTAGATGAAGGGGCAACAGAAAACACCAAGTGAAGGAGTAGGCAGGAGCATCATAAATCAGAATGAGACAAGATGCTGAGAGGAGCAAAATAAGCCAGATGGCCCAGCAACAAGATGGACAGCGGGACTGGTGAACCAGGCAGCTCTACCAGTCTGTCTAGGCATGTGGTAAAACAGGAAATAGGTTGTCTCCTGATAATATATGGCTAACCCACTAATGAGTGCTGGCCCCAGCTTTCTTGACCAGCTAAAGGAGAATGCCTCATTAAGACCCAGCAAGAGTCTTTGGTATAGTGAAAAGACCTGAGTTCTAGCCCTGGTTCCTATACACAATCCATGTAACATTGGATAAGCCATGTGTATTGTGGGGATGTTGTGAGGAAAGTGACTTATAAACTTTCAAGAACTGTAGAAATGTTTTAATGTTCAACATTGCTGATATAATGGAAAAAATAATTCGATTTAGAATCAAAAGAACTGGGTTCATATTCAGGCTCTGCTACTGAATCTTTGGTTAAGCCACTTCATCTATGTGTGCCTCTCTGTGCAAAGATGAAGTTGGACTAGATCAGAGGTGTCAAATTCACTGCTTTCCAACTCCTAATCAGATTAAAATATAATTGAGAAATGTTTAACAAAATAAATAAAAATGCAACACAACATAGATGATATTAATTTGTGATTTTCTAAGTCACTGTTCAGCCTTCAGGGATCTGCTTCTATTGGTCTGACAGAATTGGATGGGCTTGATGATCTTTAAGGCCCCTATAAGCTCTTCAAGCCTATGAGTCTATGACCCTTTATTATTAGGTCAAACTTTTTTCCTTCTCATTTGGGCTACATCACTCTTCCCTGGCTGTATTCAATCAAAAACATGGCCTGCTTCAAAGACAAAGAAAGAACCAACCAGGGTCCAAGTTCTCTCTTATGAGAGAAAAAAAATAAGTTAAGGGGATCTGAGCAAAGATTCTGCAAAAAAGAAAAGAAAAGAAAAAAAGTTTTCCCTGGTATTTCACAAGACTATAATGGCTAGGAAGCAATAGCTGGTGGTCGAAGTGTGACTAATATCTACAAACTCTGATCCCAAAATTCTTCTTTCCATTATTTTTCTAGAACGTGGCACTGCCTCTGTCTCTAGGTGTTGGAAGCTGTGGGAGGGGGATATCTTAGTGTCTGGCTTGAGTTCTGGTCAGTGTATAATTCATATATACTGGGAAGATATTTTATATATGCCGTATATGTGTTTGTGTTTATAGGTAGAGCTCATAGGTGGCTGACAAGGCAGATGTATTTTTTATAATAATTAATATTTAATCACCATATCACAGATGAAAAAGACTCTCTGAAGAGGCATCTGAGAGAGAATTCCAAAGAGCCACCACCAATCAGCAAAGAATTGCCTTTCCATATGCCTTCTCCATAGGGTTGGCTGTTTGTTGGTCTGTCATTGTGCATGCACTACTTTGGAGCAGGATCTCTAACCAGACATTCAAGTTCTTTGTAATCTACTCCCCTTTCTGGGATCCAATTGACTCCCTAAGTGCCCTTTGCTCTCATGGAGTCCCTTAGACCTTGAAGGACCCTTGGAACATAGATTATTAGGACTGAAAAGGAATTTTAGACTCTAAGATAGAATGCTAGAATAGAGAATATTAGAGCTGAGAAGTACCTCAGAGCCTGGAATGTTGGTATTAATGTAAAGTATTAGAGCAATAAGAGACCTTAGAGATGACTTAAACCAACACCTCACTTTACGGATGAGGAAATAATACCTTATATAAGTTGCATCAGAATTTGTCAAATGTCTCAATTTTCCTTTAACTGTGTTTTTTGACATTTCATTGCATCTTAGAGTCCCAAAAAAAGAGATTTAAAAGGCATATCTGTTCTATAATATACTTCCATCATGGAGGGAAAGTGTGACCCAACAATCGGAATTTCCCTTCCCTGGGAACTTGATCAGAAACAACATTCAATATTGTAATACAGCTGCCACAGCTCCAGGGGTTAGAGATGGGAGGCACCTTTCAGGGAAGCTCAGCTTTCTCAGAACCCAGGCTTCAGTGGCCCTGGGGCCCCCAGGGTGACACTTGGAAGAAGATGGGTATACCTCAAATCTGATGACAAGTGCCGCCATCACTTACAGGGCTGGCCTCCCTTGGGCAGATATTCTGGCATGGAAAGGAGGAGCAGAGATTGCTTCTTCTAGCCTATGTTTTGCCTCCTCCACTTTCTCTCCTTTCCTACTATCAAAAATTAACTCTAATTAAGGCATCTCCTAATTTCATGTTGTCTTTTGTTTTCCTCTTTCCTTTAGCCTGGTAAAGCCCTTGAGACACTATACAGTCTTTCTCTCTGAAGACTCCTCTGACGATGATCAGCAGGAAGAGGACCCTTTCTCTGGCTATTCTGACAACTTCTTCTTCTGTACTCCCTTTGAATGGTCTCTCTCTCTCTCTCTCTCCCTCTCTTTTCCTCTGTGTCTTTCTCTCAGTTCATTAATGTTAAGCATTGAGCTCTGCTTGGTGACCCTGCCTGTGGTCTCTAGTGCATGGCTTGGCCTTTTGCTGAGCAAATCTAAAGCATGGGATGCACACATGAATGTGTTTCTGCCTTGGCTTTTCCATGGATATAAAGAGCCAATGGTATGCCTGCTACTGGAGCATGCTCTGCCATTTTTTTTGCACCAGGGATATACCCCACCTCTACCTGCCTTCTCATGATATCCATTTTTTTCAAGTTTCCCTCTCTCTCCCTGAATACCTCTCCCCCCCGCCCCCTTCACCGGTCATGTTTCATCATTCATTGCTACTGCCTTCCCAGCATTCCCCATCAAAGACTCCTCCCCCTCAGCTGCTAACTTCCAGCATGGTACAAGCCTGGACCACTCCACCAGACAGCCATTATTATAGCTTGTAGTGTATGCTTTTATTTGTACCATTTGTGCTCTGGCTTTGTTGATTTAAACAGGAATTTGGGGCTTTGTTCATAGGTGTCTTTTAATTTCAAGGCCGATCTGCTTCTCTCTGGCTAATCTGTTGTACTGTGCAAATAATATTTGCTGCACTCACCGGGAATTACTAGACCTTTGGCTAGCAGGATGGTCTTACTCCAATCAGAATGCTATGCCAAACCCCAGGATGGATTTTAGTGCCCATATGCAGAAACTAGGCAGTTTTTGCAAACTGCCCAACCCATCTCAGTTAACTGAAAACCAAATTACTACAACAAACTTTTATTGAGTTAATATATAACTCATAAAAATTGAAATCTATAAGAAAATACCATTGTGGCACACACAAAAATGAAGTCCCATTGATTCCTATAAATATTGAATTCTATTTTTAAATCAAAAGTATGGACCTTAAAATTTATGTTTCTTTAATAAGGGATGTTTTTTGTCAGGATTTGGGCAGATACTTCCTTGGGATGAAGCTGGCCCAGTGGCACGATGGCAGATTGCTGATTGATTATGGGTCCTAATGCATATATGAGAAAGGCTTTGTGTTGGGATTAGAGGTCATTGTACAGTAGAGCCAGGACAAAATTTGGAGCAAAAATGGTTAGAATATAGAACACAGAATGTTACAACTGGAACAGATCTCATAACCTAGAATATTATAGCTGAGCCAGAACTTAAAGCATAGAATGCTAGACCTGGAAAGGGTCTTGGGACAAGGAGTATGAGACTAGAAAGGACTTTGGAACAAAGAACTTAATCACAGATCACCTATTTTGATAACATTTAACTCACATGGACTGGTAGAGCTAGATGACCACTTAACCTAGGTTAGGGGGCAGCTGGGTGGCTCAGCAGATAGAGAGCTGGGCCTTGGAGACAAAGGGGTCCCAAGTTCAAATGTGGCCTCAGACACGCCTTAGCTGAGTGACCCCGGATAAGTCACTTAACTCCCATTGTCTAGCCCTTCTAGCTCTTCTGCCTGTAATTGATTCTTCATAAAGATTATTTAAAAAAGAAAAAAAAAAAACGGTTAGCATAAAGAACATAGAATGTTAAAACTGAGAGAGACCCTAAACGTTCATTTGTTCCTACAAGTTAAATTCAGAAAGAAAATGTTCTTCGAAGTAAATTAGCTTTCACTGTGACTAGTGAGGAGTCTGCCTTTAAGTAGCAGAAGAGCCGAGCCCTTACCGAGATGCTGCCCAGCTGTGCAGGAATCTCCGCCGCCAGGAGATGGCGCTGTTTCTAAGGTTCCCTGCTCGAGTTACAAGGGACTGCCCTGAAGTCCTCAGGGCTGGGGGCGTTGGAGTACGGGCTTTGGGGCTTGGCCCCTGAGACCCAGCTGCAGTCAGGCGTTGGGCGTGGCTTTCCAGGGTAGGAGCCCTGTTATGCCACGCACAAAAGGAATCAGCCCCGAGACCTGAGTGGACAAATGGCTCCCCAGCCTTGCCTCAGTGCCCCAGGGAGGAAGAGCCCTCCGCCTCTCCGCACAACCGAGCCCCTTGGAAGGCTTGTAACTGTTAGGGGAAGGACATGGCAAACCAATCCCGGCTCTCAGCTGAAAAAAGTCTCCGCGACGGGATGGCCCGCAGGGTCCCAACGAGGCAGGCACCAAGGAATGCCTCAACCCCAGCAGCACCGTTGGGAGACTTTTCCTGACATCAAGCCTCAGTTTGCCCCTTTGTGACTTCTACCCATTGCCCCTCTTTGGACTAATGGAACCTTGCAGTCCCTCTGCCACTCCACAGATATCTAAAAATAACCACTCTGTTCCCCTCTCTGTGCCTTCTCTTTTCCAAACCAAATATGTCCAGTTCCTTCAACCGGGCCTCCTTATGATACTGGTCTCAAGGCTCATCGCCATTCTGATTGCCTTCTGCTGGATACTCTGTAGCTCATTGATGTTCTCCTTAAACACTGGAACCTGGAATGGCAGCATGTGGTCTAACAAGGATGGAGCAGAGGCAGCGGTTGCCTCCCTCTTCCTAAAAGCTCTCCCCTTCCTAATGCTGTCCAAGGCCTCGTTGCCACATCAGGCTGATGCTCCATAGCGAGCTCACTGCCCATTCCCAGGTCTGGTCCTTTTCAGAACACTCTCTCTCCTCACATACCATCCCCGCCTTCATCCAAGTCAAGGAAAAAAATGTTAAACAGAATAGCCAGGTCTAGAGCCCTGGATATTTCTACTAGAAACATCCTGCTACATCACCATTGAACCATTTGGGACTCTTTTTACTTACCTCCAGCTAATTTAGAACCGAGCTGCCTATGTGACAGCCTAGTCCAGTGACGGGCAAACTTTTTTTTTTTTTTTACATTTTTTTTAAACCCTTAACTTCTGTGTATTGGCTCCAAGGCAGCAGAGTGGTAAGGGTAGGCAATGAGGGTCAAGTGACTTGCCCAGGGTCACACAACTGGGAAGTGTCTGAGGTCAGATTTGAACCTAGGACCTCCCATCTCTAGGCCTGGCTCTCAATCCAGTGAGCTACCCAGCTGCCCCCGGGCAAACTTTTTAAAGAGGGGCCCAAAGGAAAGGAAATGCTCATCTGTCCATCTGTTTCTAAGGCAGCTCTTTTGAAGTTTCATTGTATTGTATCCTACTCATTGTATTTGTCAGATTAGGAATAATGTCCAGTGGCCAGATAGAACATTTCAGGGGGCCACATCTGGCCCACGGGCCGGAGTTTGCCCATCACTGACCTAGTCCTTGAGGAGAGATATTGTTAAAAACATTCCTAGAGTTAAGGTAAACTCTAGCCACAGCATTGCCCTCTTCGGTTAGCGTAATAATTTTGCCCAAAAAGCAAATGTGGTGAGCCCGTCCTGGCCTGAGCTTGATGAAGCCAGACTAGCTCTTCCTTTTCCTTTCTAGATGTTCACCACCATTTCTCAAATGTTATTTCTCCAGGAAGTGGTCAAGCTCACTGGCCTATAATTTGCCATCTGTCCTCCCATTTGTGACAGTGGGGACACTGGCTCTTCTCCCTTCCTGGAGCATCTCTCTGGTTTTCTTGATCCTCCCATATCAGGAAGCAGGGGGAGGATGTCTGAAGTCACATCTGCCAATTCTTTCAGGACCTGAAGATGTTGTTCCTCTGGGCCAAGTGCATGGCATTCATTGTGGACTGCCAGGGGCTCTCTTAGAGTCTCCTTGCTTGTCTTGAGTATTGACACTCTGGCAATCATTTTTGTTCTGTCATTTCTCGCACAAGGCTTCATTTCTTTCCAGAGGAAACACACAAAAATAAGACATGAGCAGCTCCACCTGCTCTCTGAGTCACCCTTGTCAGTCACCCTTGTCCCATCCACCTCAGCCCAAGGTCTTATCCCTTCTTCCATCCTCTTTTTTCTCCCAATAGAACTTTAAAATGAAACAAAACAAAAAACGGCTTTTTGTTGTCCTTTGCCTCTCCTTACCAGCCTCAGCTCATTCTTGGCATTGGCACTCCTCAGAGCATTTTTATAAGACCAGGTCACACTTTTAGGTTTATTTTCTGTTACCCAGCCTTCCCTCCATCTTCTGCACATTTCCTTTTGAAAACTTGTTTGAGTGAATTTTCAGTGAATCCATATTGATGATTTCAATCAAATCTATTTTTTCATTCTCATGGAATTGTTTCCCTTTATAAGCCTCAGAATTTCATTCTTTTTTTTTAATCTTCACCTTCCATCTTAGAATCAGTACTAAGTACTGAAGAGTACTAAGAGTAATACGGGCTAGGAATATTTTTTTCATTTATTTTTATTTTTTCTTAAACCCTTACCTTCTGTCTTATTGGTTCTAAGGCAGAAGAGTGGTAAGGGCTAGGCAATGGGGGTTAAGTGACTTGCCCAGGGTTGCCCAACTAGGAAGTGTCTGAAGCCATATTTGAACCCAGGACCTCCCATCTCTAAGTCTGGCCCTCTATATACTGAGCCACCTAGCTGCCTCTCAGAATTTCATTCTTAAGCATCTCCTGTCCCCTGTAAGGCTGACTACCCCTGAAGTTCTTTACTCCCTGGGCTCCTACCTATGTTCCATCTGAACTCTTCGAAATCCACTTTACCAAAATTGAAGGGGCAAGTTAGATCATGCCCGTATTTCCTCTCATCTATAACAAACTTAAGGAATGGTCAGTCCCCCCACCGAGGTTCTTATCATTTCCATATCCAGAACAGAATTTCATTCTCTTATTGGTTCTTCTACCCTTTGAAGGATAGAATTATGACTAAAATGAAACAAGAAGTTAGTTGTGCTTAGAAATATCACAAGGGCAAGTGAGCAGCCCCAGAAGCTCTTAGGGAACCTCTTGGGCCCCCTGTGACAGGCTTTCACAGAATCCCAGGATGTGAGTGCTAGGAGGCACCTCGGAACATAGAACATCGGAATTAGCACGTTAATCCTGGAAAAGCACGGGCACTGAATGGTAGAAACATAGGACGGTAAGCATGAGCCCGTAGATGTCAGAGCTAGAAATGACCTGAAGATAAACTATTCCAACCCTTTCATTTTACAGGTTGGGAAACTAAATCCAAAAAAAGGGAATGACTTCCCAAAGGTCGTACAGGCATTCCTCTCATAGAACATGGTGTAGGAAAGGGATGGAAGTCAGGGAAGGAGACCCCCCCCCCAGCACCCACAGAGTAAAAAGGCTATTGCCCCCAATAGAAACATGCTTCTGCAGAGACCTCAGGCCCTCTGCCTGCCTCGGTTTTGTGCCCAGCAAGATGTGTTTGTCGCTCCCTTGCCTTTCACCCTCCCCCACCTCCCAGCCCAGGCTCAGCTGCACGGCTCCCTGCCTGTGTGACCCTTGGCCCCAGCCTCCCTCAGCCCTGGGTCTTCATGTAGCCATTAATGAGCTCGGGCTGCTTGTTAGCCACCAAATGCCATTGGAGGGGGCCAGCACGAGGGTGTGCAGAACAAGCCACCAGCGCTAGCTCTGCGACCCCCCTCCCCGCCCGCATCTGTTTATTGTTCCTCAGCTTGTGAAAGATGAACTCAGACACATTTGGCTCATGAATGTGTATGATTTGCTGCGTTCGGGGGGAAGGTAGGCTCCTGCCACGATACCTTTCCCTTTTCTCTCCCTTCACAAATATTTCCCCCCTTAATCTAAAACCTTGTTTAAATGCCACAGTGAGACCGGCTGCCAATCAGATGCCAATCACCTCCGAAAGGCATGTCAGGTCTTATTGTTAATTGGATACGCATTATACTGCTTCCCCTCCCAGGCGCATGCAAATCCCCCTGTGTTCTCCCAGGGTTTTGGTGAGGTGCCTGGGAAAATTGCTTGTGAGGAAGCTGTGCCGACTGGGTCCAGCTTCTCTCCATCCCCTACTATGGCAACTCGTCCTGATTGGATCCCGGCTCTGAACATCATTAACTTCCTGACATCTTGCCTGGCCTTTGGGTCTTAGGGCCGGCCAACTTTATTGTGTGACTTGATGGCAGAGCACTCCCTGTGGGCTCCTCCCTCCAACTCATACTCCTCCATGGATTGGCTCCCCAGAGGATGGCTGCTTCTGGGGTAACCTTGTGGGGTCCCGCTTCTCACACTCATAAGCCCTCTGTGCAAGACCCGTCCTTAACGATCAGCCAGTAGATTCAGTTAGCTCATCACAAGGACATCGACTAAGCTAGCAGAATAAGAAGCGTAGGTACAAAGTACTCCCCTATAATCCTGGGGTACACTCACACAGCTGCGTAGAGTCTGTAGGAAGAGTGGGCTCCAACCTGGAGCCCAGTGGCAGTGAGATCGGGGCCACTTACTCCTGAGATGTAAGGCCTGAAGCTCCTCTCTTTGTAGGGTCCTAGCAGTGGCTCTCCTCAGGGACAACTTCTCTACTAAGGGGATTTCTCTGAATCTGTTCCTCTTCATAATCCAACTCTCTCCTCTGCTGCCAGGAGTCCCACAGACCCTGGATGAGCATTTCCTGCTGACAAAATAACTACCCTTCAAAGCTACATGACCAGTGAAGGGAGGAGAGAGAGAGAAATCCCCTCCTCTCCTCCACATAGGCCACTTCCATGGGCAGCTTCCAGTGCTTGGAACTTCTTGTACTCCCAGACTGCTGAGATTCTTCCAAAGCTTAGCCATTTAAAGGCCACAGAACCATCCCTAATTTGTTTATTCAGCCAATCATATTGTTCCTTTATTGACACGATGGAATAAGTGTGTGTACCTCATAAATGAATCGGTGTAAACAGCATCTTTACAGTTAGTTTAACACCTCATTAATAATACCTTGTAATTATTTTCTTGGTCTTCGATGAGGAAACTAAGGTGGAGAGGAAACGTTCCCTTCTGCTCTCCCCTCAGTTAAACATTTGCTGTCACCAGCAAATCAACCAGAGTGCTTTTCTGGCAAAGGACACATGGTGTAGTTCAAAAACAATACAAAAATTAACCTTGCTCTTCAAGGATATAAGCATCCCATAGTCGTCCGGCCCGGTAATTACATTCACTTCCAAAATCATGATTACACAATTTTAGCAAGCAGATATCATTTTATAACATTCTCATAGGATGCCACTAATCTTGGTGTTTACAAAGGCCTTTACTCAAGATTTCTAGGTCATCAGATAAGCCTCATCTGATAACCTGCAGTACATAAGTATCTCAGATGAGCTGTCTGGACTCAGTATGACAAGACAAGCAATCTAGATCTGCTCAGAAGTTAAAAAAAAAAAGGACACATGAGCTTACATAATGTGTTCTAGGAGACACTAGTGTCCTAGGGAAGCAAAATCCATTCTGCTCATATCAGCTTCTATATTCATAATGATCACCGTCATCCAAAAGATATCAATAGATAGGCATTTGGAGCATAAATTGGCTCAGATTAACTGGTTTGACTTGTAAAGGAAATACAGCAGGAAACACACTACCCCCATCACAGTCCAAAACAGAAAAAAAAAATTTATTTTTTCCATTTTCTTCCAGTGGATCCCAACGAAGGTATCTAAGAAGGAGAATCCCAGCTAGAGAGAATCTCTCTAATGGATCCCTGCAAATGTACCCACATATATACTGCATAAAAGCCCCCAGGCTTCTCCAGACTGCCTAGGGGGTTGAGTGGCAGACACCAAAGGCTCAAAGCCTTTTTTGCCCTGACTGAATCAGGCAGGTCAAAAAAAGACACAAAAAAGGCCAAGAACCCCTGCTGTAATGTAACACCTTCATTTAATAGATGAGGGACTGGCCCAGAGAGGGATAAAGTTACGCAGCAAGTTACTATTAAATTTGAGATTTGAACTTCTTCATTTTGCAAAACAAGAGCTCGTTTACAGGAAATATTTCCCTAAATTTCACATGCAAATTCATGGCTAGTCTAGAATTAGAACCCAGATTTCTTGACTCCTGGTCCAGTGCTTTTTCCATTATCTCATGCTTTTTCTAATTTGCTGAAGGTTAAAAAAAATGTAATCTCCCTGAAAGGGTACCCTGACTCAAAGTGTATAGGGTTGGAATTCAGACTTTGTCTCTTCATAGGCCTTTGCCCTACCGAGTCCTGAGAGAGTCAGACAGTGCCGATGGAGAAGAGGCAGGGAGCCCAGAGAAGCGAGCAAAGGAAGCCCTGGCTCCTCCACCGCTGCCGCCGCCACCTCCACCTGACAGAATTGCAGATATCAACCTCCTAGAGGACATCTTCAGCAGTCTGGAGGTAGAGCAGCTGCCTCAGCCACTGAGCCAAGCAAAGAGCTTAGAAGATCTCAGGCTGCCCAAGGATCAGGGCGACCAGCCCTGCACATTTGATTACCAGGTATGGCCAAAGGTGGAGGTGGGGAATAAGGACTATTCGCTGCCCTCTCCCCAGGAATGACCATTCAAAAAGAAATTAGCTTTGTATGGAAACGTCTTTCCTATTCTGGGCCTGCTCTGGGCACTGGAATGATGAAACGCAGAGCGTGAAGTTTAGAAGGGCCCTTAGAATGTTAGATGCTCCAAGACCATTGAATTAGAACTTAGACTCCTTAAGTCCAAAGGGATCTTAGAACACAGAATGCCGTAGACCTTAGTTCTTAGGATGGTACAGCCTAACATTTTTGATGTTGCAGCTCAGGGGGACCTTAGGACATGGATTTTTAGAATGGTTGGATCCGGAAAGCACCTCTGAGATTATCGAGTTTGACTTCATTTTGTAGGAAAGGCAGGCTTGCAAAATAGTAGCATTTTTCTCTGTATCTTTTGAAGCCCAAAATAGATCTTAAGTCTTTGTCTTATGTTCTCTGAACAGAGAATGGACCTGTGCTCAAGTGAAAGGAGCAGAATAATGCCTGGGTTGAAGCTCGCCCATCCCTACAACAAACTGTGGAGCATGGGCCAGGATGACATGGCCATCCCTACCAAACATTCTCAGCCTTCCCCAGAAAGACCCCTGACATCTCTAGGGAGTACCCCCTCTCTGCCTCGGAGACCCCGAAGCCGGGAGAGCATCTTGACCCATGGAGAGAAAGAGGAAACCCCCACTCCTACCCAGGGCAACATCACCATCCCCAGGCCTCAGGGAAGGAAGACACCAGAGCTGGGCATTGTACCCCCACCACCTACCGCCCGGCCGGCAAAGCTTCAACCCTTTGTTACCGCCGAACCTGGGAAGAGCCCAGGCCTTGGGCTACCTGATACCACCTCTGAATTGATCCCAGAGGCATTTGGGAATTCAGCCCCGGCTAGGGATCTGGAATGTCGGCAGCCCCTCAGTTATCTGCCACCTCCACCAAGGCTTCTCCCCACCCCTAGTAGTGCCACAGAAATTCTCAAGCCGGTCCGTGTGGTCACAGACCCTGCAGGCTGTGAGAGTGATTACCTGTTGGCTCTCTTAGACCCCTTAAAGACCAGCTGGCCAGAAAGGGCTCCCCCTGGCTCAGTAGCTCCTAATTCAAGTGGCTATCCTTGTGGTATGAGCAACTTTACCCCTGCAACCACCCCATTTGGGCCCAAGCTGGGCTTCCCTTCAGCTTCAGCCACCACCCCATTCCTCCAGCCATCACTCAATCCCTTCACTCAACATGTGCCAACAGCTCTGCCAGTGTCCATGACCCAGTGTGTTGGGGGGCCCTTTGCTCCCTCTCCAGCTTCTATGGGCCAGGCTTTTGCTCCCAGCTTTGTGGCATCCAGCCCTGGCTTTTATACCCCACAGAGACCTCAGCCCAGCCTCTCAGCTCTCTCCATGCCTAATTTGTTTGGCCAGGCTCCCCCGGGGCCTCATGTCAGCTCTTGCCCACCACTAGGCCACGGCCCCTCCCAGGGTGGCCCAGGCCAACCCAGCCACTTGGGGGCCCCTTCTAAAATCCGAACATTACCCTTAGTGCGCTCCAGCTCAAGGCCAGCCGAGGCCAAGCAGGGGTTGATCTCAAGACCTGGAGACCCTCCGGTGGTTCCCCCCAGGCCTCTCAGTAGCCTAGAGCCAGTATTACAGTCTTCAGGCCCCAGAGAAACCAGGGATCCATTTGAGGATTTGTTACAAAAGACTAAGCAGGAGATTGCGCCCACTCAAGGAAAAGTGGAGCAGCTTCGGAAGCGTTGGGAAACTTTTGAGTAAGATCCAAAGAAGAATTTGAGTTTGGTAGACAGGGGTGTGTATTTTTGGAAGGTGTTTGGGATTTGTCTAAATCCAACAGTTTGGAAGCATGAAGGATTAACTGGCTATTGTGAAGAAATAATGCCCTCCGCTCCCTAGGCCCCCTCTCCTCCTCCCTAGCAATGACTTCCAAGCAGTTTCTACTGGTCCAAAGGAACTTGGACTCGAGGAAACCCCACTTGGTCCACTTCTTCCTAAAGTTTTTGCCACTGCCGTCGATAGTCAGAGCTGGCCTGCATTTTGGCCCTGTCCTTCCCGTGGGTTTTTTGCACTGAGCCCCTTGATGTGAGCTTCTCCCTCCCCATACCGCCCCTGGCAGCGGGGGAGCCGGTGTCTTTTCTCCCAGCCCATCATGTGGTCAGGTCCCTCTGTACCCAACAGTTGTGGACAGGCAAGGATGTCAGTATTACCCATGGCCTTACTCAAGACAAAGCTCAAGTTGGGTGTCAGAAGAGGCTCTCCCTGTTCTCCCCACCCCAACTCCTTGTCTCAAGATTTAATTTCTATTCTTCTTAGACAATCTTCATCTTAGAAACTCTTCAAAGCCTACCTAGAAGTAGAGACTCACCTGTCCAACCATACTCACTTTCCTAGAGAGGGTTGGATTTGTTTGGTTGGTTTTTGTCATTCAACATGCTAGGGATCATCAGTCTTTGAAATTCCTGTTTCAGGAAAACATAGCACAGAGCCAGCCCTGGACACCAGCAATTTTGATTTTTAGAAGATTTAAAAAAAAAAAAAAAGGACATCAGAGGGAGTCGTCAAGAGGGAGCCCTTATATTATACCCTTGTTCTTATAGCTCTATGTTAATATGATATATAAGTGTCCTAAATGGCCGTATCTGAACTGGATGTCATAGTATATTATTTTATTATCAAAGTCAGGGCCCAGACATTTCTAGCCTATCAATCCCGGGAGGTGAACCAGTTAAGACTAAGTGGAAAAAGAAGATAGATGCATACACTGGGAGTCAAAAGTCAGATGGAGTTTTAGCATGTGAAAACATCCAACTCCACAACATAGCCTTTGGGTTAATGCTGCTGATTTCCCCTTCAGTGGGGTGGCATTAGGACCCACCTGAGGTCTTCCTTTCACACATACCCCTGCTTGGCCGAAGAAGAGAGGGTGAGGGGAAAGAGGAGACCTAGGAGGAACAGGAGGAGGAAATGGTTTTGCCCACATGAGATGCTCTTTGGTTTCCTGTTGATGCCAGAGGGGGAAAGTTATCCCCCCTTCCCACCCCTCCACTCTCCTCTACTCTTCTCTGGCCAGAAACAGATGAAGGCAAGAGTGAGCTCTTAGAAGAGCCCCAAACCTGTACCTCTTCTCTCCAGGAGCAGAGCCAGCACACACTTTTCTCACATCTCAGTTAAGTTGAAAATGATAGTTTGGATGTTTTTATCTGTAAGTTTTCCTCCTTTATTTTATTCAATTCATTATGTCTTGGGTGAGGGCAAGCCTCGATAGTTGAACTGAAACTTATTCAGGCTGTCTAGGTTTAGAAAAACAACAAGAACCTTTGAGGACAAAGGAAATTGTTCACATTTCAACCTGGTCTTTCATTTCCTGATTCTGGATGAGCTGGCTCATCCTTGAAGCCCACTGCTGTAGCAACCGTGTGCCCTGGATTAGGAGCCCCAGCCAAGTAATCCTATCCATAATCATGAAGATGGCCACAGCTCAGGGAGAGCCATGTGGGCCTCGCCGATGTTCTTCCCTTCTGGGAAAGCTCGCTGCTTTTGGCAAACCAGACAGTCGCTTTTAGATTCAGGGACTAGAAGTGGTCTCTCAAAGCTTTGTCCTCAGCCATAAAGCATGTGGGATTCAGAAGGGGAAGCTGCCTCATCTGGAGTTGGATGAAGAACTTGAATCTTTAATTTGTTCCCTAAGCCAGGCTAGACTGGACTACTGAGCCCAAAACTGGAATGAATAGAAGGTCAATCACAATGACCCCCAAAGCAATGCATGCTTAGATTTCCATGGTTTCATTCTCCCCTTCGTGGCATGTGCCAAGGATCAGTGGCATGCCCGGGGATATATCAGTGATGCCCAGGCACGCACAACACCCCTCCCCATACTGGAAAGGCATCTTTCCTCTCTCCTCTTTTATGTCTAGCACTGGGAGCCCTTCAGACTTGAGACTGGGTCAGAAGGGCACACAGGAACAGCACACTGAAGAAGCCAAGATCATTGTATGGACAGATGGCTCCTGTTGCATCTTGTGAACCACACTTGCAGAAATTGGGTGGAAATAATAGTCAATGTATTGTCCACATACGAGCACTGTATGTACCTTTCTTCACTTACTGGATTGAATTTGCAAACTTGGGAATTAATTTTCTGTGACAGCTCAATAAAATCCTCTCGGGCAGAACATCCTGTTTACCTGGTTGTCAAAGTACTTCCTTCGAGATTCATGGTGCCAGGCCGGACGGAGGGGTGGGGTGGCAGGGGCTGAAAAAAGGGAGACAGCCTGGGACTGTGGGAAAATCAGTGGGCTAAGAGGTAATAGATGTGGGTTCAAGTCTCTTCTCTGCCATAAATCTGTAAACACTGGACAAGCCACTTCTTCCCAGTTTCAGTTTCTCCTTAGTAAAATGAGGCGGGAGCAGGCAAATCCCTTCAATCCTTTCCAGCTCTAACCTTCCATGTTCTGACACTATATTCCTAGATCCCTTTTAGCGACAGGATATCTAGCTGGCAAAACTATAGTTGACAGAACTTCACTGACAGTTTTCTGTATTCTGAAGTATCTTCTAGCCCTGATAGACTATATCCCAAAGTCCTTTATAGCACAAACATTCCATGATGAATTGTGCCATCTGATTGGCTTAAACCCCAAGTTCCATATTTTGAAAGGAGCCCAATTTGCCCAAGCAGATCAGTGCCTTCTTTCATGCCCAGGTTATGAGGTGAAGGGAGTGCATGCTTCTGTACTGGAACAATTGCTCCAGGTTCCTGTGTGTTTGCATGGGAGCTAAGCAGACAGTGGCTGGAGGAATTGGTTAGAAAATAGACTAGAGGATCCCAGAGCCAGGAGAGAATGCCAAGGTCAGGTCCAGTTCCCTACCTGGAGAATGGATACAGCTACTATACATTACTATAGGTGGGTCATCACCCAGTATGGGGAACTCACTTCCTCAAGAAGCAGCCCATTGCTTTTTGGACAGCTCTGATTGTCAAGTTATGCTTCCTTATGTCGAGCTAAAAGATGCCACCCCCTAGGGAAAGTTCCTAGTTCCATCCTCTGGGGATCCCTCTTTCCTATGGCAGTCCTTCAGCAATGTAAAGATACTGATTGTATCACCACCTCAACTCCCAAATTTCTCCTCTCCAGGGCCTTCTAGCCAACCTTGAATGTCCAAAAAAAAAAAAAAAAAAATAGTAAGACTGCCTGGTTTGCACAGGAAGTTCCTCCAAGTCTTCAGAACGTAGATTGCTCTCACACCAGGAAGAGATAATCCCGGAGCAATGTTTGGATTTTAGCTGGGATGTAAAATAACATTTAGATTTCGGATCAGATCAACAAGTATTTGTTGAGTGCTGGCTGTGTGCATAATCCATAATGGGTGCTGGGCAGGATACCAGAGAAGTAGGCGACAATCCCAGCCCTCCAAGGACTCCCTACTTGGAAAGCTGCAGTGGTAGAAGAGCACTGGATGAGGAGTCTGAAGAGAAGGATGCAAGTCACTTCATCTCTGAGGCTCAGGCCTCAGTCTCCTCCCATGTAAAATGGGGGATGATAATACTTGTGCTAGTAGCTTCACAGGGCCATTCACAGGCAGTGATAACAATAGCTATCTAGGGAAGACTTCTGTAAGGTTACAGGGCTGAAGGGTCATAAAATGTTATGCTAACAGTTGAAGAGACTGAGGCTTAAAGCTGGCAAGTGACTTATACAAGGTTCTACAGCAAAGCAGGTGACTCAATCCTAGGTGTCCTGACTCCAGACGCACGATGCTTTCAGTGACACCAGACTAGAAGACTAGAACTCTTCATGTTGATTATTGAATCTAGGTTATTCCACTGACCAGACTCACAGCCATAAGATTTAGAATTGAAAGACCTCAGAGACTATCTGGTCCAGCCCTCTTATATAAGAGATGAGGCCACTGAGGCTCAGAGAAGTGACTTATCTAAGATCGCACAATGTGATCCAGGTCTTCTGACACATCTGTTTAATCCCCTGCACTCATCCCAACAGAATCTGGCTGGGTCTAGTCTGAGCCCCCTATATGTTGGCGGAATGGAGGAAAGAATACATACTCTTCCCACCTCCCTCCCCCACCCCAGAATATTATCGAATATCACAAGGAACAGCATCAGAGAATCAGTTTCTTTAATGTTAATCTCCTTGAGATTGGGGGCGTGGGGTGGAAAATGAGTTCAGTGGGGAGCCTGGAAATGTATTTAGCAAATCCCACTCATTAGCCTTTCAGGGGCCAGATGAAAATCCCCAAAGGGTACTGAACAAACAGTATTCTCTGGTATCTGGACATTTTGAACAGATGTCTGGATCAAAGGCACACTCGGAAACCAAAACAAAATAAGGAAGAAGCGGTAAAATCCCAACCACCTGCCCAGCAGCACTCCAGGTGCTCGGCCCCAACTTCAAGGTTTGGGAAAAAAGGAAACAAGTTTTGTGCCCAACATTACCCCCATTTTATAGATAATTCAAGAGAGGCCTAGAGAAGTTATAATTTGCCCAAGATCAATACCACAAAATAATCTTAGATTGTCTCTTGAGATGGGATGATCTGGACCCAATCCTGGTCCCAAATTGAGAATTAAAACTGCCTGGTGGGGAGTACCAGGTCAAATAAACAGGTCAGTCTCTAGAGCCAAGTTCTTGCCTACATTGAACTTACCTATAAAATTCACCCTTTCGCTCTATCCTTGGGCATTTCAGAGAACAGAAGGGGAGGATAAGCTCTGATAAACACATTGGAGAAACTAACCCTGTCACCCTCCCAGAGATTATAACTGCCGGTATTCAAAAGAACAGAGAAGCCACTGCTTTGCTCCTTCATAAGGATTTTGTTGTAGAATGGAGGCTCACATTCCCATAGTGCCTCTGCTTATGAAACACTTTGATTGCAGTTGTGTGAGGAGGGGAGTGCAATTGTTATTTCCATTTTTACAGATGAGGAAATTGAGGCTTAAAAAAATAGTTCCTTCAAGGATGCCCAGTTATTAAGGTCTGAGCCTGGAATCTGATTCCATGTTTCCTGACTCCAGCATTCTTTCCATTGCACTATACTGCCCAATGAAAGGGCCGCCAATAGGAAACTCCCATCGATGCAGGGGAATGGGTACCAGGGTGTTAGCTAAATAATTAGTGCTTACTCCTACCAGAGTAGCTGATGGGAGGATGGAGGGAGAGATCTGGGGCAGGACCTGAGCAACGGTGGGTTCCTGATATTTAAGGATTTTCATCAGCTTTCAACAAGGGATCTTAAGATCATTAATAGCTAGCATTTAGATAGTGCTTCACAGTAGGCATCCCAGATAACTCATTAGATGCTACTATTACCCCCATTTTCAGGTTGAAGAAACTAAGATAAGCAGAAGTGACTTACCCAGAGTAACACAGGTAGAAACTGAGGTAGAATTTGAACTCGTCTTCCTAACTCCAAGTCTAGCACTCTATCCATTTCACTCACTTAGTTGCCTCTAGACTTCATTCTAGAAAGGCCTTCAGAACATAAGATGTTGGTGATACAAGAGGCCTTAACACTGAGTCCAACCTCCACATTTTACCAATGAGTTCCCCCAAAAAATGACTTGTCCAGTTACCTATCTAATAAGTGGTGGAAAAATTGGGTCTAGGACCCAAGTCTCCTGATGCTCTATTGAGGACACTTTCATCAATCATGGTGGTAGGTGTTAGAGGGCATGTTCCATGTGTGGGGAGGGTCCTAGATGCTCCAAGAATGGTCTTAAAGGGATAGTGAATAACCTGGGGACACAGCATCCACTCAGGCCAATCCTAGAGGAGGGGTGGCCTGACCTTTACAAGGAAAAGCTTGTAAAATCTAACTTGGGCATCTTGTGCTGTACCTACAAATGTACAGGTTTCAGCATGTGGCCACTCATCAAAATCTAGCCATGCCTGTGGTTGGTCCTTCAGTGTTAAACTTCCTTTCTCTAAGCCTTTGAAATCTTCATTCCTCAAGAATTAGGCCCAGGGGAAAGGAAGGCCGAGAAGGTTGAGACCCCCAGATCAGGGAGTTTTTCCTCCCGGGCTGAACATCGAATGTCAGAATAACATGGACTGACAGGGTGGGAAGAATAGTAATGGCCTTCATTTCCTGCGTGCTCTACAGTTTATATAGCTCTTTCCTCATAACAATTCCATGAAGTAGGTAGGACCTGTACTTCTACATCCATTTTACAGAAGAAGAAATGGAGTCACTTGGCCAGAGTCTGTCATATTGGTAAGTGTGAAAGCCAGAACTCCAATCCAGGTTTTCTGAATGTAAAATGAATTCTTCCCATTCTACCGTTGTTTAAAATGCTAAAAAGTATACCACCCATGGAAAGGACCTCAGAGGTTATACCTCATTTTGTTCATAGGCAGAAATTTGAAGGGAGCCAAAACGAGGGAATTCTGTCCCCTAGAGCACATACACATACACAGGAAAGACAGAGGGCAGCCCTCTCTATCAGTTGTAGCCATCTTCTCCAGAGCTACTAAAATAGATGTCCTAAAGTATGTCTGACCACATCATTTCCTCCTGCTCAAGAATCTTCAAAGGCTCTCCGCTGCCTCTATTGTAAAACACATTTCTCCGCTTGATATTTAAAGCCCTTCACAATCTGCCTCTCTCCTTAATCACTCTTCATTTAAGCCCATCTCTTGCTCTCTCTTCCCTAAACTTGGCATTCTGTCTCCCATGTCCATGCCTGGAATACACTCCCTCAGCACCCCCAACTCAGGATTCAAAGCTTTCTTACAAGGCTCAGATCATATGCTACCTCCTAAAGGCAGGCTTGCCCCTAATTCTCCCTCCTCAGATCTGCCACTTACTTTTCTGCTTATATATGGTATCCCCCAATTGAAGATGAGCTCCTTGAGGACAGGAACTGCATTTGCAGAACCTTGTACATAGGTCATTTATACCTCATAAAGCCTAACACCAGGGCTAGTGCTTTTTACAGCACAGGGAATACTTCTGTGCTGTCCAGAATTCCTTGCCAGGATCAAACATCTACATATTGATATATAGAGATATTTCTACCAAGTATGCAATATGAAGGCAGAAATGTAGAGCAGAGGAAAGAACAGCATTGCTAATTTTACCCAAATCATTTATTTTTGCCCACAGGTTTCCTTGAATGGCAATTAGAGAGCATTTTGGAAGCGACGGATGGCCTTTTTGGACTCGCTAGCACATGATTCCTGTGGGGTTTTGTTGGCTAGAGTGCCCAAAAAAGGATTTTGAGTATTCAGACTGACAAGCAAGGATCTAACAGGAGCTACAAGGAATCCTTGAATGCTAAGGGAGATAAGGACCTAGAATCAGCACCAAGAAAAAGTATGCAAAAGAACAGAACATTTTAGCCTAAGTTTCTGCTGGCTTTTGCCTGTCTCCTAGCTAGGAATGATAACTCAGTCTTCCCTTGACATATAGAGGCTTACTAACCATTACACCCTAGCAGATGCTAGCAGAGAAACCAGGCAGACAATGTGAGGCTTCCACCGGTCAGCTCGTTGCTGTTAACCTATCACAGTTGTTGGAGAAGGCAACATCAGAGGGGAGAAACACCACCTCCACTACACACGTAGAAATAACATTACAACCAAAAGCAAGGAAGTTAAACAGTTATGTTAAAGTCTTTAAAAGGCACTTCTGGGCTCCAGGCTCCAGCATCAGAAAGTTCAGTAGTATAGTTCATCTCTTTTGCTCCAGTGTGTGTGACTTGTCCTATATTCCGGGAGGAAAGTGCCGCTGAAATTTGTGGGAAAGGAGGGGATGCTCGCAGGCTTAATTAAATTTCTTCATCTTAATTTCCCAGCTACTGCACAGAAAGTATTCTGAGAATTGGGGAATCCTATACCCAATGGATCTGTTCCAGGAAAGGGAGGCAGGAAAGGATCACTTGGGAAGAATCTGAATTCTGAAGATTATTCCCAAGGCACAGCTCAACTCTAGGCAAGCCCCCAAGTAAGGAGACCTAGAGACTTGTGATGTATAGCCTTCCCTCCCTGCTTTCCCCACATTGGGCCTATCCCACAACCAAACATACATATGCAAAGATATGTGCATGCACTAATGTGCCTTGCACACATATCTGCAAACAAATGTGTAGTGTGAACACATGCCTGTATGCACATAAAGGCACATATGATATAACTAGAGTATATGCACAGAAAATCTGCCCCCACACAATTTCTCTCTCCATCTCACTCTCACTCTCACTCTCACTCTTTTCTCTCTCTCTCTCTCTCTCTCTCTCTCTCTCTCACACACACACACACATACACACACAGCCTCAGCCCAGCTGAAGCACAATAATTCCTTAAATAGGAATGCATGGCTACAAGAAGGAAAGAAGAGGCAGAGGCAAAGGGAGGGCGGCTTCTATCTCTCTCCCATTACTTGTGTCATTCTGGATTGGTTCCCTGAGTTGCTCCCCTCTTCCTTAGGATGACCCGAAGGTGACGGCCAGGATAAAAAGGGGGAGATGCTGTCCTCCATAGTCATTCTTCATACATGCTTCCTGCCCTTGGCCCCATCCAAGCTCCCACTACAGGTGTTGAGGGAAAGAGGCAGAGGTCCAAGCATGGGAGACGCTGTGCAGAATTCTCTTGGAAAGTCCATGGAAGGATCCAGAAGCTTTCAGTGGCCATCAGGAAGCCTCAGGCGAGCCAGAAGAAGAGGCCTGGCAGGCGGCCCTCCTGGGCAATTGCTGCCTACCTGCACCCCCACCCCAGATTGTCTGCATAGTGCTGTCAGGGATCAGGTTTGGGGAAAAGTTGTCTTGGCGAGTGTTCCTGCACGATCCCTAACATCGAGGGAGAAGATACCCAAATGAGCTGAGTCCGTTCATCGGATAAAGCTAAAAGGACCCTTAGAAGTAATCTAACCCAACCCTCTCCATTTACAAAAGGGAAACTGAGGCCAAGAGAAGGGAAATGTCACCCAGGGAATTAGAAGCAGAGCCAGGATTCAAACCCAGGCCAAAACTCAGATTCCAAATCCAGAGAGCTTTTTGGCCACATTGATACGATTCTCGATCCTCTGCTTCTTAAACCCGGGCTTTGCCTGCTTAGGGCTGATGCGACGGGGCCCAGTTCTCCCTGGACATCCCCCCAGGAGACCCGAGCTCCATTTCACAGCAGAGGGGGAAGAGGAAGGACCTTTTGTGACCTAGCTCCATCCCAAAAGGACAAGGTTCCCATCCTCCTCCGCCTCGGCGTGAGTGGGCCTCACGGGTCCTCGCTGAGCTGGGACGGGCCACAGCCCCCTCATGGCCTGGAAGATGGATGCGTGTGTGTGTGGTGGGGCTTGGAAGAGAGTCATATCAAGCGCTCCTCAGGTGGCACCTTGAGGACACTGTCCATTTCTAGCCGGGCTCCTGCCACTTCCTGCTGGCTAGGGCTGTAGGTCCCCTCCGACTGGCGCCTCTTCCGGGCTGCAAGGACGCCTGAGAGGAGGCCGATGAGGAGCAGCAGAAGGCAGCCGCAGGCCACTGGCACGACGACCTCGATCAATGGGAACGGGAACAGGATGGTGGGAGGCCCCTTCTGCAAAGGAAACGAAGAGATACGAACCTTAGCGAAGCACCAAAGCAAGAAGGAACTGGCCAGAGATGGTCCGGCCTCCTTGGGCCTTGAGTCACAGAATCCTGGACTTTTTTACATCGGAAAGGACCTCAGGAAGCATAAGATAATGGGGTTCAGAAAAAGGAAGAGACGTCTGAGATAATGAGAATCCAACCATCTCGTTTTACTTTTATTTTTATTATTTTTTATATTTTTAAGGTTTTTTTTAAGTTTTTATTTCAAGCATCTCATTTTAGACCCAGATCTGTAATTTAACGCAGCCCCTCCTTTACAAGTAGCCATCAAGCCTCTGACCGAAGACCTCTCGTGCGGGGAATTCACTGACCTCCCAAGGCAAGTTCATTCCACCCTGGTTCCTAGTTCGGAAGTTCTTCCTGCTGTACCAAAAAATCAGCCTTTCCTTTAACCTCCTAATTTTTTCCTCTTAAGCTAAGCAGAACAGCTTATTTCAGTTTCTCCGTGATAGACCTTGAACTACAGAAACGATGATGCCATCCCCTTGGGGTCTTCATTTCCTTTGACCAGTCATTAGATAGCACCATCTCTCGTGCCTCCACTTTCTGGGTCGCCTCTCTCTAAATGGGCTCCAGTTTGACAATGTAATGTCCTCCCTATAACGTGGCGTCCAGAGCCAAACCAGTACTCAAAATGGAAGTCTGACGAGGACACTGGGACTATCACCCATCGCTGTCTCAGCAGCCTACAATCCCATCAGCCTTTTGGGCTGCCAGACTACTGACTCCTTTTGAACCTGAAGTCCACTGAACCCCTCCAGGCCCTCTTCACAAGCCTCCCCCCTCCTAGATTAGGACAAGTGGCCGTGGTTCACAGCGACACACCTTGAAAGCAAAGCAGAAGGCAATCGCCAGTCTGCTTTGTTTGGATGTGGATTTATTGCCCCTGCCTCTGTCTCCCCAAATCTCACTAGAAGGAAGCAAAGGGCAGAAAAGTACAGTGAGGATCAGGGTACTCCTTACCCTATCCCCAAGAGTCTTAGCCACTTAGGAGAGCCGGAGGGCATGTTGGGAAAAGGCACTTCCTCCTCACCATAACCAAGAAGAAAGGGGACACAGGGAGGCTGTAAAAATGCCTCTCAAAAGGAAAGGATTCCAAACCCATCTTCCTTTCAAAAAATTATTCTAAAAGGTAGGAGTCTGGGGGGTACCTGGGTGGCTCAGCAGATGGAGAGCCAGACTGAGAGACAGGAGGTCCTGGGTTCAATTCTGTCCTCAGACACTTCCCAGCTCTGTGACCCTGGGCAAGTCCCTTAACCCCCATTGCCTAGCCCTTACCACTCTTCTGCCTTGGAACCAATGCATAGTATTCACTCTAAGACGGAAGAGTTTTTAAAAGGAATACTAATAAAATTTTAAAAAGAAAAGGCAGGAATTTTGCATGTTCTTGGCCAGGATCAGACCCCATTCTGAACGATGAGTCCAATTCTGAGGGCCACATTCTAGAAATGGCGGTGAAAGCTGGAACCCACGCAGAGGAGGCAACCCTGATGATTGTCCCGTCCTCGGCCATCCTCCTGAAGGAACTGGGGGAGGCTAACCATTTAACTCGTACAAAATACTGCAGGGAGCAAAGAGCAGAGTTCGAGGGCTGTCGCTTGGCCTCTGAGGGCAGAACAGAAACAATGTGGTGGTGGGTAGCAGGGGCTGCGGGCGAGGGTGGGGGTTACAACAAGACAGACACCGGCTGGATGTAAGGAAACATTTTGGAATGCCTAAAGCTGTCTCACAGTTAAATTAGTTGCCTTGGGAGATGGGAAGCTCGCCCTTCCTGCAGGCTTCAGCTTGAGTCTGGATGGCCACTTGTCAGGAGGCATTCCTGCTTGAGGGGAGGTTGGAATGCCCCTGAATGCCCCTCCTAACTCCCTGCCTGGGACTCAGCCTTAGAAGCGAGCAGAGGAAGCCCCCTTTCCCAGACGCCCCAGGTTTTTACTGTTACTCCTCTGCCTTCTCTCGCCCCCAAATTCTGACTCCAGCCCTCACCTCTCTCATCTGGTCCCCTTTCGCTAAGACCCCGAGCATTCTCTTCCCCTCTGCCCGATCCCTTCCCGAAGTTCTAGTGCCAGCAGGTGGGATTGTGGGTCAGCTCCCTCCCCTCCCTGCACGGTGAGCATCCCCCGAAAAACCAGCTTGCTGCCAAGCCAAATATGCTAACTTCTCCATGCCGACTCCTCCTCCCACAGCTCCCAGGCATCTCAAACCACCCGAAATTCTGCCCAGTCGCCTCAGACACCCCCTCCTCCTGCCCTCAGGACTTGGATCGCAGGGCCCCCCACTCACAGCCACATCACAGCGTCGCCCCCCAAAACTGCTAGTGCAGATACATTCGACTTCGCTCCCAGCTGCTTGGCAGGTGCCACCATTCTGGCAAGGATTGGGTTCACACTCAGGAATCGGAATGTGACATCTAGAAGGAGGAAGAAAGCGGGGGCCAACAGTAAGTACTCTTTGCCCAGAAACAACGTCCCCCCGAGCCCCAATACCCTACTGCCTCTCCACCTCCACGAAGACCGTTCCAGCCATCAGAAATGGCTCCGAGTGGACTTGGGGGAAAGTTAACTCCCCGTCTCTGGAAACGTCCAAGCAGACGTCGGATGAGCACTTGTCGAGAATGTTCTAGAAGACGTTAGACTTCCAGGAATCGCATGCCCTTGGAGGCCCCTGACTAGGATAACATTCTGTGTTCTACTAATCTAATAATCCCTTCCAACTCTAACCTACACTTTGGGTCACTTCGTAGTCTAAGGTTGCTTCTCCTCGTGTTCCTAAAAAGCCCCTTCGTCGAGGGAGGGAGAGAGAGCGGTCAGCACCTCAACCCCATGACCCTTGCAGGGGAGAGTCTTATCCAGAACCCTCCAAATGGCTTTTGGAAGAGGGGTGTGTCTCAATGGTAAGGACTGAATGTCATACTTGGAAAATGGAAGGAGCCCTTAGGGATTATCTAGCCTACACTCCTCATTTGACAGATAAAGAAACTGAGAGGAAATGACTTGCCCAAGGTCACAAACCAAGTCAGTGGCAAATCTAAGCCTGGGAAGAAGACATCATGAGATCAAAGAGTTAGGAGTGGAAGGGGCTTTAGAGGTCATGAATACAATCCATTCATTTTACAGGTGAGGAAACAAAGGCCCAGAGAAATGAAATGACTTGACCAAGGTCCCTCAGGACTAGAACCCATGCTTCCTGGCTTTTTCAGCAGCACCATTTGATCAGTGGGTTTTCTCTGCTGAAACTCTCCCATCTGCCTTAGATATATCTGAAGTTTCATTTATGGACTTGTGAATCTGATTTTCATATCTTCATTTCAGCATGTTTTCCTTGTTTTTTTCTTAACTAACAGCTCAACCAACACAACCAAACTCCTTTATCCCACTGACAAAACAAAAACAAAAACAAAAAACCTCAACAACTTTTACTCATCCCCAGTTTCTGCCCTTATCTCCAGACCCTGCTAGATGATGGAAACTAATCTTCTGAAATTACCCCACAAAGATAAAATGGCTTGGCGAGTCCCAGAGGGGCGCTTTCCTAGCCCAGAGGTAGCATTTCCATGTACTAGGATGGGCTAATTGAAGTAGTGCTTCTCTGAATGGGGCAGATATAAGGGAGAAATGACTGGATTTAGAGTCAGAAGACCTGGATTCAAATCCAGACTATCACTTTACTGCCTTACCGTGACCAAGTTCAGTCACTTCCCTAGGCCAGAGTTTCTTGGTAAAGTATCAGTGCTAGGCTAGATGGCCTCTAAGGTTCCTTCAACTCTAAATCCCAGAATCATCTGATCCTGTGGTCTCTCCAGTTCTACTTCACAGGGGACAACCTATCCTGACTAAGAGTAAGGCGAGCTTTATTTGGAAGCACCTCAGAGGCCAGAGACCACGAGGGACAGGATCCCTTTTGTCCCTAAGCAAGGAAGCCTCCACTCGATTCCTCTCTGCGTACTTTGGGACGTTAAAATATGTTTTCCTTGCTTTCTCATCAGACACTAGCAGGAACTGGCTCCCAGCCTCCCCTTTTGGTCTCTCACCTCAGGCCAGTGTAGCCCATCGGGCATGTGCAGTTGGCTCCCCAGGGCCCATCATAACAGCGGCCTCCATTCAGGCAAGTGAAATTTTGGCCACACTCATCTGGTGGGAAGGGCCACCTGGGAAATAAGCAGAACATCAAAAAACGTAAGTCTTGGAAGGGATTTTAAGGACAAAAAAAAATGTTAAAATAAAGAAGATAATGTCAATTGGAAGGGACTCTACATAAAACAGGATGTTGCAGGGGGATCATAGAATGTCAGAAGATAGAAGAATATAGAGGACAGGATGTTAGAGTCGGAAGGAATCCTAGAACACAGAATGTCAGATAATAAAAAACAGAATGTCATAGTTGTAAATGACCTGAGAATATCGAATGTTAGAAGAGAGAACACAGGATATTGGAACTGGAAGAGATTCTAGAGCATAAAATGTTAGAAATGATAGAATGTCATAGTTGTAAAGCAGTGGTTCACAAACTTTTTTGGCCTACTGCCCCCTTTCCAGAAAAAATATTACTTAGCACCCCCTGGAAATTATGAAACTATTTATTGAACTCAGAATAGAATGTAATACAAAAAAAGGTGTGGCCATCACCACCCCACCCCCTGGATCGCTGCAAGCACCCACCAGGGGGCGGTGGCGCCCACTTTGGGAATCACTGTTGTAAAGGATTCTAGACCCTGGAATGTTAAAATACAGAAGATAGGATGTTAGATCTGGAAGAGATCCTAGCACCTAGAATGTTAGAATAGAGAAGATAGAATGTCGTAGTTGTGAGAAATCCTAGAACACAGACTATTAGAAGAGAGAACGCAGGATGTTCACATTGGACATAGAATGTCATCATTGCAAAGGGCCCTGGAACACAGTATTAAAAGAAAACACAGAATATTAGATCTGGAAGAGATTCTAGCACCTAAAATGTTAGAATAGAGAAGATAGAATGTCGTAGTTGTGAGAAATCCTAGAACATAGACTATTAGAAGAGAGAACGCAGGATGTTCACATCGGACATAGAATGTCATCGTTGCAAAGGGCCCTGGAACACAGTATTAAAAGAAAACACAGAATGTTAGAGCTGAAGGGATCCTTGAATGTAGATCATTAGGAGATAGAAAACAGGATGTTGGAGCTAGGGGAGATCCTAGAATAGAGAATGCTAAATGGGAATACGTAGTCTATAATAGTTGTAAAGAACCTTAGGACATAGAATGTTAGAATAGAGAAGATAGAATATCATCGTTGTAAGGAATCCTAGAACGTAGACTACTAGAAGCGAGAAGACAAGATGTTCACACTGAAAGGGACCCCAGAAACACAGAATGACTATCCGAGCGGGATGGGGCCTTCGAGATCCCCTTGCTTCCGGAGAAGGAAACAGTCTAGAGCACTAAAGGCTACACTTTCTAGAAAACCCGAGAATCAGAAACAAAGCTGTGGCTGAGATCGCTAGGCTCCAGGCCTCCCGTGCTGGCCAGGGTACCACATCCGAGCCTCCCAGCCCAGGTACGCACTGGCATCGGGGACCACTGAAGTCAGGCGGGCACCGGCAGGAGTAACCCAGGACCTCGTCCACGCAGGTGGCACCATGCAGGCACGCGTGCTGGAGGCAGTCATCCACGTCGGTCTCACAGTCCCTCCCCGTGTAGCCGGGGCTACAGTGGCACCGGTAGCTGCCTGGCAGGTTCCCACAGTGGCCGTGGACGCAAGGAGCCGAGCCGCACTCATCCACGTCCACCTCGCACCGAGGGCCTTCCCAGCCAGCCCCGCAGGAGCAGCTAAAGTCATTGAAGAGGTCCTGGCAGGTGCCCCCATGGAGACAGGGTTCCACCGAGCACACGGGGCCCCCGCGACAACCCAGATCAATGTCGTCTCTGCTGGCCAGGAGGAACTGCTCCGGCTGGGGGAGAGGCGTCGTGAGGCGGACAAAGGGCAGGTCGAGGCCCCCGATGCTCACGCGGCCGAGGCAGCCGGTGAAGTTTTCTGCCAAAACCACGGGTACTCGGTTGCGGAGGAAGTCCAGGCTCCCTGCCTGGCCCCAAAGGGTCGTGTTCCGGGCCCCATCGAGCTGCAGCCACCAGCGAGAAGCAGAAGCTCCGGGCTCCTCCATGGTCAGGGTGACCCAGTGCCAGGCCCCGTCAGACACGGGCCCCGCGCCTCTGAAGGTGGCCCCCTCGATGCTGTTCCCGCTCCGAATGGCCACGGATAGGCTGTTGTTGCGGATGGCCACCCACAAGGAGGCCCCCTCTCCAGCGGCCTGCAGCAGGACGGCCTCGGGGTCCCGGGTACGGAAAGCCAAGGAGAGGCCCGCAAACCCCGCTTTGGCTGACAGGTTGTAGCCGGTGAACACAGCAGGTGGCTGATCTTGGAATGTAGCATTGGCCAGACCTAGGGGACGGACACGGACCTCTGTGAGCGAGGGGCAGCCTGGGGGCCGGGGCTAAGGTCTACTCCCTACTTGTTCTCCCAGCGCCAAGGGGCACATCCAGCTGGGGCACCTCAGGATTAGGGGGCGGGGAATGGGGCATCCATGGAGAATGTGGGGCCCCCAGTGGCGAAAGAGAGACCTGGGGAATCCCTAAGAGATTTGGAACCCAGGCTGACCCTAAGGATACCCTGGAGTAATATTTCACCCGTCAGGCGAGGCCAAAAAAGAGTTTCAGGACCCAGGGGGCCCCTTGTGCAGAGGGGACTCAGGGTCTGGATAGTCCCTGGGAGTTGGGAGCGTGCCTGGCCCAGGGTACCCGAGGAATTATCCTTGGGACTGTGGTCCCCAAGTGATCCCCCGGGCATCCACGACCCCAGCATCTCCCTAATCGGTCTGAGATTCCTTAGAAGATATGGGGCGCAGGCCGTTCCTGGGGAGAAGAAGGTACCCTGTGGCCCGGGGCATTCCTAGGGATTGTGCTACCTGGAGCTCCCCCCAGGGGACATGGAGTCCAGGCTGTCCTGGCCAAAGAAGGTGGGAGGACACAGGCGCTCTGATTCCTCAGCCTGGCATTTAAGGCCCTCTGCAATCTGGTGCCCCTCCACCTTCGCAGTGTTAATTCACAGGATTCTTTTCTAGACTGCACTCTGGTCAAACTGTGCTCCTCGAGAGCAGGGACCATCTTTCGTCTTTCTTTGTATCCCAGCCCTTAGCATGGTGCCTGGCACATGGCAGATGCTTGAAGGTTTTTACTTCCCTCAAATACGTGTCATGTTCTCATCCTCCCCACCTTCGCATATGTTGTTCCCCACACCTACAAGGCTTCCCCCACCTCCTCTTTACCTCCTCAGTTCCTAACTATACTTCAGACTTCAGTTTAAACACCACTTCTTCCAGGAAGCCCCCAAAGGTTAACCTTACTCCTCTCAGCCCTTTGAACCTCCTCTCTGATGCATTTATCCCATATCCCATCGCCTCTTGGATCAACTGTTAACTCCCCTGTTTGGCTTTTAAGCCCTCACAGCCTGGCCCCAGCCTCCCTTTCCAGCCTTCTTTACCATGCCTCCCCTTCCCACACTGTGGCCCAGCCAGGCTGGTCTCCATGCTTCTGGCTCCTCATACATGACACACGTGTCTCGCCAGACTCTGCCCTTACACTGGCTGTTCCCCATCCCTGGAAGGTAATCAACGCTTTCTCTTCTCCATCACTTAGCGTCCCTGTTTTCTTCAAGATGCAACTCCAGAGGCACCTTTTAGGAGCTTTTCCTAATCCCTTCAGCTATTATTGCCTTCTGCCAAATCACCTTATATCTATTTGGCATTCTGAATTAGAATATTAATAATAATCGCATTTTTAGAGTGCTTTAAGATTTCCAAAGCACCTAAAATACCTGTTATCTCATCTAGTCCTGTAGAGTATGTATCAGTGGTTCCCAAACTTTTTTGGCCTACTGCCCCCTTTCCAGAAAAAATATTACTTAGCCCCCATGAAATTAATTTTTTTAAATTTTAATAGCAATTAATAGGAAAAATAAATGCACCTGTGGCCATCACCACCTCCCTGGATCACTGCAGCACCCACCAGGGGGCGGTGGCGCCCACTTTGGGAATCACTGGTATATACTGTCTCACCCATAGAATGTAAACTCCTTGAGGGCAAAGACTCTTTTTCTTTCCTTTTTTTTTTTTTCTTTTTGTCTTTGAATTCCCAAGGTCTAGCGCACTGCCAGATTCATAGCAGGTACTATATTGACAGAATATTAAATATTATGTGCTGTGTTTATCTTATTTGCTCTATTAGACTTCAAGCTTCATAAGGTTAGAAATTGTCTTCTCTGTAATTCCCCCCACATCCCCGGTGTTGAACTCAGACTTCTGCACATAGTAGGGCTTTATATGTGTTTGTTGGAATGAATGAATCAAGTGTAGAACTTGGGATTTTCCCAGAGGTGAAAGGAAGGGGCAATCGGGTGCCTCTACTCACAGATGTAACCATTGGGGACCTCAACACAGGTGGTAGGAGGGGGGCAGGGCTGGTCCTGACACCATAGGCGCTCGGCACACGTGGGCCCCGTAAAATTAGGGGGGCAGACACAGATGAAGTCATTCCAGGTCACGGTACATGTCCCTCCATTGTGACAGGGTTCAAGCTGCAAAACAAGAAGGGCAGCAGCTCCCATTTCTGCAGAGTCCTAAGTGTACAAAACACTTTCCTCCCAATAACCCCTTCTTGGAAGAGATGCAAGTGTTTCTAGCCCCATCATACAGAGGAGGACACAGGGACCCAGAGGGAGGAGGGGAGTCGCCGAAAGCCCTACAGGTAATACGTTGGTTACAAGGTCGGGGAGGGACCAGTGATCCCTCCCCAACAACCTCCTTTCCTTCTTGGGCCCTGGAAAGGAAGCATAGGGGACTCCATCTATGAGGAGCAGAAATCACCTACATGGAAGACCAGATATTCCCCCAGAGTCAGCAGGTCTCTGGGGGTAGAGGAAAGATCTGTTTACAAACTGGATGCTGGAATTAGACACTAACTTTAGACAAACTTGGATCTTGTCAGAGAAGTTGTCCACTGGGATTCCTACCCAGGTTAGACAATAGTAACTCACAATTCTATTCCCCCCCCCAAACATTCACCAACTGTCCACATGACAGTCTTCTGAGGTAGGTAATGAAAGTATTATGCCCATTTAACAGATGAAAAAACTATAACGCAATAAAGCGTAATACATAACAAAAGTTAAGTGACTTGCCCAAGGTCAAACAAGCTAGTCATAGGGCCAAGAGCCAAATCCAGGTATCCGTACTCCAAAGCCAACATTCTTTCCACTTCATCTCCTCTCCATTTGTCTTCTGAGATCCCTTTGGCTCAGAGGTGCTTTATAGTCCAGCAGAAGGAGGATGAAGGGACCATTCATGGCAAGGAGAAAATTTCCTCCATGTGATGAAATCAGTAAAAATAGCCCTCCCCACAGGGCTATGGTAGAGGATTGGGCTAACTTCCCCCATGGAATCCCAAGAAGTTGAGAAGAGCAGGAAAGAGTCCATGCCATGGTCTGCTTAGTCTCTAGACTTCCTGGGTTAGTCTGCCTTTCTTAGGTGATGAGTGTCTAAGGACATGCCCATGCCTTTTTACCAAGCCAACCCAGGCTGAGGAGGATCATTCTAATGAGGGAGGCAGTCTTAATTTGTTATCCTAAACTTTGACCATATGACCACCTCACTGGCCTCATCTTCCTCATCTGTAAGAACAGGGGAATAGACTGCTAGTCTCTATGATTCATTCCAATTCTAACATCTTGTATTCAGATCTGACATTCTTTGTTCCTTGTTCTAACATTCTATGATCTCAAGTCCTTCTCCCTCTGATGTGCTATATTTGGTTCCAACATTTTATGGTCTTGGGTCCTTCTAGCTCTGACATTCTGTGTTCTATGTTCTAACATTCTATGACCTCAAGTTCTTCCAACTCTGATGTTCTATGTTCTTTGTTCTAGTATTCTATGGCCTCAGGTCCTTCTAGCTCTGATATTTTGTGTTCTATGTTCTAACATTCTATGGTCCCAAGCCCTTCTAACTCTGGTGTTCCTTGTTCTTTGTTCTATCCTCTTATGGCCTCAGGTCCTTCTAGCTCTGACATTCTGTGTTCTATGTTCTAACATTTTATGGTCTCATGTTCTTCTACCTTTGACATGCTATGTTCACTTCTAACATTCTATGGTTCCAAGTCCTTCTAGCTCTGGTGTTCTTTGTTCTTTGTTCTAACCTTCTATGGCCTCAGGTCCTTCTAGCTGATGATTATGTTCTTTATTCTAGCATTCTGTGACCTCAGGTTCTTCCAACTCTGATGTTCTATGTTCTTTGTTCTAGCATTCTATGGCCTCAAGTCGCTTCTAGCTCTGACATCTGATGTTCCATGTTCTAAATTCTAAGCTCACTTCCAGATCTGATGTTCTATATACCAAAGTCAAAGAACCCCCCCAGTAAATAGTTCATTCTCCCCAGAATGTATATAGATACACACACACACACACACACACACACACACACACACACACACCACCTTCCTTACTCACTATGCAGGTATCTTCTGAGACACAGCCCAAAGTAAGGTTGCTGGCCTCCCCTTCATACACTTCCCCAGAACCGGTCCAGTTGCCTGGGTGAAGGAGAGGGAGGAAGTCCAGGCGGAGGCTGTTAAGACGGATATCCTGAAGGCAGCCTTTAAAGTTGCCACCCCAAGGCTCAGCCCAGGCTGGTAGGGCCAGACCGCCCACATGAACCTCATAGCTGGGGCCCAGAGGCAGCCCTTGAAGCTGTCCAGACCCTAAGCTGAGGGTCACTAGGTGCCTGTGTCCATCGTCCACGCGTCCAGGATAGGTGACCACTGAAGTGGAAGTTGTCTCCACATGGATCTCCCCTCTGGCCAAGAACACTGTGTAGTTGGACAGTGAGCCATTGGTCATCTGCAGCAGGAAGCCCGAAGCCTCACGAGTTCGCAGAACAAAAGATAAGGTGAGGTTGGGGCCTGGCGCATCTCTAAGCTGGAAGGAGGCCCTGCTGTGGGAACCCCCCAGGCCGAAGGTCCATGCCAGTGGCTCTGGGAAGAAAGGGGATAGCACAGGAAATCTCAGCAAGTTGAAAAGGCCACCCAAGGGGCAATGGAGTCCAGCCTTGGGTTTGATAGAGACACAGTCTACACCTTTGGAGTATAAGGGGACACGGCCCTACTTCTCAAGAAACCCCAGGCTGGAGAGAGGAGGCACTAACTACCCTCCCCCTAAGGCACCACGAACATCTAGAATGAGGGGGTGGGGAAGGAACATGGCCCCTGGCCTGGGAGATTCTCTCTCTGAAGTGAGATGTGGCCTCTAGACGCAAGGAAGCCCTTATCCCCAGTATTCCCCAAAGGTTGGGGCTCTATCATTCCCATAGACATGGGGCTTCCGAATCCCTCCCTGTGCCCTTGGCCCCGGCCAGCTTCAGCACTCACCCTCAGAACACGTGGGCCCTTCATAAGGCCTAGGGCAGTCACAGTGGAAAGTTGTCCAGAGGTCAACACAGGATCCTCCATGGTCACAAGGCCCTGAGCCACACCAATCAGTACGCTCACAGCCCAGCCGTACCCCCGGCCGGCCATCAGCAAGATCCTGAGGTACCAACATATGCCCATCCACACGCACGTCCTCCAGGCAGCCCACAAAGCTTGGACTGGTCCCAGCCCCACCACCCACGCGGACGGTCAGGAAGGCCGGGGAGTCTAGGGCTACTTCTCCTACCAGGGGGTGGCTCTTCAGGCAGGGCCCGTTCTCACAAGCCTCATGCCACAGCCTCAGCTCCAAGGCTGACTGCAGGAGCACCACTTCAGCCCGGTGCCAATGCCCATCACTCAAGGACGGGCTATTGAGGTTCAAGGGGAGCTCAGTGCCCTGACTCCTTAGTATGGTCCACAGGGTGCCCTGAGACAGCACCAGGGTGAGGCTCTCCACGGTGTCTCCTCGGGAGAACAGAAGTCCATCAGGCAGTGTAGTTCGAAACCTCAGTGACACAGCTGGCTGCCCGTGCCCATCGCTCGCAGGCAGTGCCACAAGCAAAGAGCCACCAGTTGCCAGGGAAAAGGTAGTAGATTGGGCACACCTGGGCCCATGAAAGCCAGGCAGGCAATGGCAGGTATAGCTATGGGCCCCCGCCTTGTAGATGGGGATGCACTGGGCTCCATGTTGGCAGGCGTGACCTTCGCATCCAGTAAGCAGGACAGAGCAGTCTTTCCCACCCCAGGTTGGGGGGCAGTGGCACATGTAGTCATTCACACCATCCTCACAGGACGCACCATGGAAACAGGGCTCCGATGCACAATCATCAACATTGACCATGCACGATATACCTATAGAAAGAATGGGTATGTCAGCCCATAGACATGGAACCCTAGAATGTCCCCATTGGAAGAGCCCAGTCTTAGCAGTCATCTAGTCTAACCTTCTACCGAGTAGAGTAATCAGCTTAACTTAATATTTATTAAACATCCCCTCAACATTAGGTACTGGAGATAACATTTTTTAAGAAGACAAACAAACAAGCCCTACTCTCACATTTTATCTTATACTCCACAGCACCACGTGGACAGATAGTCAGATACTGTCTGTTTGAATAGAATAAAAATATTTTGTTTTTAATTTAAAATCTATCTGCAAAAAGTAATCTATTTCAATGATAGGTTGGGCTGAGAACCCAATAGATTTGTTCTATTTCTAGAGTGTTAAAGTTTAAATAGATCTCTCTAATAATAGAAATAACCCTCACTTCTATAATATTTTAAAGTTTACAAAACATTTTCTTCACAACTCCATGAGGTAAGAAACTCAGAATTATCCCCATTTTGTAGATTAGAAAATTGAGAATTAGAGAGGTCAAGTGACTTAGCTGCAGTTACAGAGCTAAATTCAAGACAAGGTCCTCCTCACCTATAGTTAAATTCTTTTATCCCAGCACCATTCTGAGAGGGAGTTCATTACCCCCCAAGGCAGTGCCAAACAGCACTAATTATGAGGACGTCATTCCTTTTTTTCACTGGACCTGCATTTTCTTTGGTATAGACAACAGCCAGTGAGGAACTTCCTTCAGTAAGGCAGATCAGTATCTCCCCTCTAACTTCAAGGTACAGAGAGTTGCGCAGGGACACCAGGAGGCTAAATGTGAGAGGCCAAACTTGACCAGAGGTCTTCCTGACTCCAAGGCTAGCTCTTTTTTCCATGGCGCCATTTTGCTTCTCACTGATGCATATCAGGAAAATCTGCCTCCTTGTAACTTAGTCTGAAATGTTTTGGGTGATGTGTCATGGCAGAGTGGATAACCAGAAGGACCCAGGTTCAAGTCCCATCTCTGATACATACAGGCTAGGTGACCCTGGGCAAGTCACTTAATCTTTCAATGTTCTAGATAGCTCTCTAAGGCAATAAGTTACCAACCTGCCCTTGAAAGAGAGAGTTTCCACACTTAACCTATGCCAATGGAACATTAACCTATGCCAATGGAACACAGATCTATTCTTATCCCTATCCCTGTTTTTAGAATTAGAAAGAAGAGTAGAGCAATTCAGTCAGTCAGCAAACATGGATTAGATGCCAACTATATGCCAGGCACTGTTCTAAGCACTAAGGATACAAAGAAATGGCTAAGATATTCTCTGCTAGGAAAGAGTTTAGTTACAGCCCTGTCTCTCCTTCCTACTTTACAGAGAGAAAAACCAGTGCCCAGAGAGAAATAATTTGTCCAAAGCATGGTAGTAAGTGGCAGAGGTTAAATTTGAATCCAAATCTCCAATCCACTTGGTCTGCCTAGAAATAAATAGGACAACTCTGTTGGGTCCCTAGTCCAAGCTGCCATTAAAAACCCTCCTGCCCTACCCCCTAACATCCAAAATCAAGAGTCCCCGAGTGGTGTTTCCCACTCTCCGGTGGTCTAGAGTCCTCAGTAGGTGGCTGGGGCAGGGCAGGAGATAGGATTATGCACTCCTCGCCCCTCACTAGCCTTCTGCCCATATTCAGGCAGCTTCAGGGATGAGGAATCTCAGTGTTGGAAGGCATCTCAGAGGGCATCAAGTCCAAACCAAACCTGAATGCAGATCATAAGAATGGATGCTTCTAGAGCTGGAGACCTCCGAGATCATCTAGGCCAAATCCTTCATTTTACATATGGGGAGACTGAAGGGAAATGACCTTCCCAAAGTCATATAGATAGTAACTGAAATTACCTTTGTTTTTTTCTATCACTCTCAAGCTCACAGAGCCCTTCCCTCATAACAGCCCTGGGAAGGAAGCAGTAGAAGAAGGAGGATTTCCATTTTATGGAGGATGCTGCATGCCCAAGGTTTCGCAACTAGTTAGTAGTGAGGCTGGAGTTTGCACCCCAAACTCTTCAGATCAAACATGCTTCCCCCTATACCAGCCTTTCTCCTCTCAGCCCCCCTCTGTCATCTCCCAGCAATGTTCACCCACTCTCTGCTTGAAGACTTCAGTGATGGGGAACCCCTCATCCCTCAGGCAGCTCAGTGCTGATTGTCGGAAAGTTCTGTCTCGCATAGAACTAAAATCCGCCTCCTTTTCTCCCCTTCCCTCTTTATCATATCCCCCCTCTCCTGGCTCTCTGCCCATGGAGGCCAAACGTAAGAATCCCAATCCCTCTTTCCGTGATACGGGATCCAGGAACAGCAAAGGGCCCCTTCCTTCCCCACTGAGCTGATCTTCCCTCCCCCATCCTCAGTCTAGTTTATACGGGCAAAGCTCAGCACCCTGCCACCCGGTACCTGCCCCGGCTCAATCCCGCTCATACCTGTCAGGAGCAATAGGCCCCCCAGGACAGCCCCTGGGAGCGAGGGTGTCATCTCACCCCCTTTGCAGTCATGGGGGCCAGGAAGATGAGGTGAGTGCCTGGGGAAGGCATTGGGCTGTGGGTCCAGCCAGGTCAAGGCAGCTGAAAGCCAGAGCAGCTGCTCACCAGGAGCTGAGCTGGAGTGGAGGCTAATCATGCTCCCCTTGACCCGCCCATCTCTACCCCCGCAACGCACCCACACCCACACTCCATCTGGCTCCCATCAGCACTGATTGTCAGGAGAATGTGAGGCTTAGGTCTTCCCTCCTTCCCTCTTCCACATGACATCTGCCCAACCCCAGCTGGGAGGGACTCATGCAAGGGGCAGTGGAGAATATTTAAAAGTAACTACAGATCCTTTCACTATGCCCAGCTCTAGGGTAGGAACCAACAACCCAACCCATGTGCCCCTAGTCATATTAAGAGGGGAAGGAAGGACCAATAAAACTATTTGTATTTCCATGAAGCTTTAAGATTTCCAAACTACTGTCTTCACAAAAAAACTTGTGAGGTGGACAGCATAGCTATTACTAAGGAATTATTGCTTCTGTGACTTCCCTCTCTGGGCCTTAGTTTCCTCATCTGTAAAATGGGATTAGACTAGATGGCCTCTGAAATCCATGCCAACTCTAAATCTATGATCTCCATTTTAAAGAGAAAAAGATGGGCACTCAGAAAGAAGATAGAACTTTTTCAGGATCGTGCAAGTAATAAGTCACAGAGGCAGGAATCATCGGTTTTAGAGCTGAAAGTCTTCTAATTAACCATCTCATCCAACCCCTTTATTTTACTGATGAATAAACTAAGATCCGGAGATGTTAACTACTCATTAAAAAGACATCAAAAGTCACACTATTAATTAGTGATGGGGAGGGACAGACAAGAACCCAGATCTCCTGAGATGAAGAAAATAAGGCTCCAAGGAGAGCTGTGCCTTGTCTAATCTCACACAGTAATAAGTGGCAAAGCTGGGATTGGAACCCAGGCTCCTCTGGCCTCAGTCTCATGCCCTGGAGCCTCAGCCAGAAGCCAGGTCTATCAGAGGTGATCCTAGGAGATGGAACATCTCCATATCCTCACCAGAAGCTACAGAACTTCTCCGTAAGTCAAAGACTTCCTGGGGCCCACAGTCACCAACCCCTGATATGGGAGGAGGAGTGCAGGGTTGGCAGGGGGGGGGGTGGAGAAAGAGAAAGAGCCCCTGCCTATGTCTGCCAAGACTTGGTAGGGAACTGTGGATAAGTGGAGAAAGTAGGTGGCACACAGCTCCCAGAATGGGTTCTCTTAATCTCATTAGATCCCCGACGCCATTACTATCTCATTCTCTTACTTCTGAAAGTCCCACCTTTCAAAGTGCTCCCTACTTTCCCCATTGCCTCCCAGGAGACACAGGGAATATTCCTAGCACCTCCAGAGAAAGAAAGAAAGAAAGAAAGAAAGAAAGAAAGAAAGAAAGAAAGAAAGAAAGAAAGAAAGAAAGAAAGAAAGAAA
>NC_058131.1:320238118-320250061 GCF_016433145.1 Gracilinanus agilis
CCCTTGTCCCTGGGGGGGATCCCTTTCCCCTTGACCCTGGAGTAGATCTCTTTTCCCTTATCCCTGGGGTGGATCCCTTTTCCCTTATCCCTGGGGTGGATCCCTTTTCCCTTGACCCAGAATAGGTCCCTCCCACTAGACTAGTCCCAGGGACCTTCCAGGCTTCACCTGTGTAGCCAGGGGAACACAGGCACTGGTAGCCATCCACACGATTGATACAGGATGCCCCATGTTTGCAGGGCCTGGACGCACATTCATTGATGTCCAGCTCACAGTGTGGGCCCTGGAAGCCTGGCACACAGTAGCACAGGAAGCCGCCTGGACCATCCACACAGAGAGCTCCGTTCTGGCAGGGCCCTGACATACACTCATCTACATCTTCTTCACACAGGGGGCCGGCCCATCCTGGAGGGCAGAGGCAAGCAAAACTAGCCCCTGATGCAAGGCAGGTGCCCCCATGGTGGCACGGCTGGTCAGTACAACTCGGAAGGCAGCCATTCTCCCCACAGTCTATAGAGCTGCAGTTGGGTCCCCCAAATCCAGGAGGACAATGGCAGGTGTGGTTCAAAGCCCCTGGGGTCGCATGGCACGTCTGATTCTCAGGGCAGACCTGCTCTGAGCAGGCATCATAGAGCTTCTCACAGATGGTCCCCACATAGGCCACGGGCTCTGTGGGACAGACACACAGGAAGCCACCACTACTAGTGTCCCGGCAGATGCCCCCGTGGGTGCAAGGGTCTGAAGTGCAGCCGCTAGGGCCTGGAGAGGACCGAGTCCCTGCAGAAGAGAAAGAGAAAACCATGTGTCAGAGGTGGAAGAGGCACTTGAGAGCACTAAGTTCATTTCCTCTTGTTTTACAGATGAGGGAACTGAGGCCTGGAGAGGTTCGATGACTTACCTATGGCCATAGGAAACAAGACACTGAGTCAGGGTTCAGGACTAGCTCCCATAACTCCCTCACCCTGCTGCCAGACTAGGTTACCACAGAGATGGGGTGGGCTCGACTGTATCCATATCCCAAACTGAGCCCTTAAACTCAGTACTCCTCCCACCCCCCACCCCCCAGCCTCAACCAATGCAATAATGTTTTTATTTTTCTTCCCTCCTTTAGTCCCTTCTTGCAAAATCCAACATTGTTTCGTGCAGATTTGGGGAGTCCCCATTGCCAGCAGAATAAAGTTCCAGTCTCTGTGTCTGGCATTCAAGGCCTTCATAAGCTAGTGTCACCCTCTTTTTTCTACCCCATCTATCCATACTCCAAACAAACCAAAAAATTGCATCCCTGTACTCCCAGGCCTCTATCAGTTCAAATCAAGCACCACCTTCCCCATCAAACCATCTGTAACAGCCTTCAGACACAGCCTTCACATAAGCATTTTATTCTGCATTCCCAAATGTACTCATCATGTAATTGTGAATTATTGATATCTGTGCCTGTGCCCTATCTCTCAATGAATTGTGAGCTCCAGGGGGCCACGGATTGGGCTCCATTTAGACTCTGTCATCCCCGAGGGCCTCGCAGAGCTCTGTACACCTCGGGGGCTTCATGAAATCGTGCGGGTCCCTTGTTTTGTAAGTGCCAGGGCATGAGCAGAGCAGGGAGTACCTATGAGCCAGGCTTAGGGCAGGGTGAAGTGTGTATATACTACAGGAAAAAAAAAAAACAGACCAAGGAAATCTGGGATAGTCTACACCAGTGATGGTGAACCTTTTAGAGACGGAGCACCAGGCCCCACCCCACCCTCCAGACCAAGTACTGTGCCCTCCCCCAGAGACTGTATGCTGTGCCCCACCCCTCACCCAGTGCTAGGTGTGCCCTGCTCCCCCTTACCCCACACAGGGGAGGGAGGAAATGCTCCCATTAGACCGCTGGGCGGAGAGGTGGGTGAAGAGAGGAATGTCCTCAGTGAGTGTAGAGAGGGGGAGGGAAGTGCCCGAGTGCTCTGCTCCCCTCCAGCTCTGCTGCTTGTGAGCTGCCCACCTTAGCCCCTGTGCACTTCTATTGGTTGCTGGGCAGAGGGGCAAGGACATGAAAAAATATCATCAGGTACATGGAGAGGGGGAGGGAAGCAGCTCTGCCTGAGTCCCTCTGCCTTTCTAGTAATGAACTTGGGGCATCAGGGAGGGTAGCCACATGCCCACAGAGAGCACTCTTCATGCCATCTTTGGCACCCATGCCATAGGTTCGCCATCACTGGTCTACACTCTAGAGCTGGGATAAGACCAAGTGTATCTATACTCCAAATTTGGGGTAGGACAAGGATAATCTAAACCACTTAGCACAAACAGAATCAATTGCATTTAGCACAGAGCTCATGCCTACACCAGAGCTGGGGAATGATTGGAGATAATGTAGTGTACTAGCCTAAAAGCCAGGAAGACCTTGTTTCAAATCCTGCCTCAGGTACTGACTAACCATGTTGTCTTGGTCCAGTCACATAAAATCTCTGAGCATCAATGTCCTCATCTGTAAAATGAGAAAAGCAATACTGATACCTTACAGTTGGTTTGTTCTGAGGATCAAAAGAGAAGTTGGCCATAAATCATCCTGTCATCTCTAGCTATTATTGTATGCCAAATCTGAGGCAGGACCAATAGTTCCTACCCCCAAAGACAGGACCTCAACTCCCAGAATAAAATGGGATCTAGGATAAATGAATTTCAGGTTCTTAATGGACCACAAAGCTGGGGAAGGAGCAGGCCACATGTATACTCCCAAGTTCCCATGTAAAGTGAAGAGGCTAGAAAAGGAAGAAATCTGAGATACTACAAATATCTAGATGGAACATAGTATGGTGGGCAGAAACTTGGACTTGGAATCAGGAGAATCTGAATTCAAATCCCTCCTCAGACATTTACCAGTTGGGTGATCCTGGGCAAGTCACTTTACTGATCTCCATACCTCAGTTTCCTCATCTTTAAAATAAAGGTGTTGGGGGCAGCTGGGTGGCTCAGTGGATTGAGAGTCAGGCCTAGAGATGGGAGGTCCTGGGTTCAAATCTGGCCTCAGACATTTCCCAGCTGTGTGATCCTGGGCAAGTCACTTAATCTGCATTGCCTTACCACTCTTCTCCAATTCCACAGGGAGATAGAGTTGCCATTTCTCCTACTCCCCCTTGTTGTTCAGTCATTTTCAGCCACGACCAACTCTTCTTGACCCCTTTTGGCATTTTCTTGGCAAAAGTATTGGAGCAATTTACCATTTACTTCTCCAGCTCATTTTACAGATGAGGAAACTGAGGCAAATAGAATTAAATTACTTGCCCAGAGTCACACAGCAATTATGTCTGAGGTCATACTAAACCCAAGTCTACCCAACTCCAGGCCTGGTATTCTACCCCCCTGAGCCACCTATCTTCCCTAGAATGTGCCCATTCCCACCAAAAGAAATAATAATAATAACTCCAAATCCTCTAGCATCTTAAATATTATAAGGTGACTTTTCCTATCAGCCTTATGAAGTAAATAATAACGCAGGGATAACTACAGAGCACAACTAGGAAGCAGAACCACAACTGGCTTATAAGAGCTGAAAGGGACCTTGTTAATATCTTTATTTTATAGATAAGGAAACTGAGGCCCAAGGAGCTTAAGAAACTTGCCCACAATCACATGATCTAAACCCAGATCTTTATTTTTAAATGTATTTTTAATTTAATTAATTTAGAATATTTTTCCATGGTTACATGATTCATGTTCTTTCCTTCCCCTCCTCCTTCCGAACACTTCCCACAGCCAATGAGCAATTCCACTGGGTTTTACATGTGTCATTGATCAAGACCTATTTCTGTATTATTAATATTTGCACAAGGGTGATTGTTTAGAGCAGTGGTTCCCAAACATTTTTTTTGGCCTACCTCCCCCTTTCCAGAAAAAATATCACTTAGCCCCCTGGAAATTCTTTTTTTTAAAATTTTAATAGCAATTAGTAGGAAAGATAAATGCACCTGTAGTCATCACCACTTCCCTGGATCGCTGCAGCTCCCACCAGGGGGCGGTGGCGCCCACTTTGGGAATCAAACCATGTAATCAAGCAGTTGTTTTTCTTCTGTGTTTCTACTCCCACAGTTTTTCTTCTAAATGTGGGTAGTGTTCTTTTCCATAAGTCCCTCAAAATTGTCCTGGATTATTGCATTGCTGCTAGTAGAGAAGTCCATTACTTTCAGTTGTGCCACAGTGCATCAGTCTTGTGTACAACGTTCTCCTATGAACCCAGATCTTTAGCCAAAGCCACGCTCCTTTCCCCTGTATCTTATAAGCCGAAACACTTGAGAGCCTTCCCTACCTGCCCTCCCACCCACTGTAGCAAGTCCATCCTTGAATGGTTCCCTCTTGGCAATGGGCACAGTTAGTTAACTTGAGATTTTCCTTTCTTGGAGGTTTGTCCACTTTTAAGCTCCCTCTGCAGATAAGTTCTCACCAGTTTCTTGGACAATTATTTGATACTCTACCTAGAAACCAATCTGAATATTAATTTATGTGAAAGCACTAATTGTCAGCCCTTTATCTTCACATGGCGCTCCACTCTTCTGAATGGCTTGGGTTTGGCTGGATGTCCTAGGAGAAGCAGGGGATTGAGGGCATAAAAAGAGTGGAGGATTGGAAAACAAAAGGCCTGGGTTCTAATTCCAATCTATGTTATCTTAGCTTGTATGACGTTGGGCAAGTTACTTGACCCCTATCAGTTTGCCTCATCTGTCAAATGGGTTTGATATCCCCTCCACTACTAACCTCATAGTCATAGAGTGAGGAAAAGGCTAATAAAGTGTTAAGATCTTTAGAAACAGGACCTGTTCTGCTGCTTTATGTGCTAGCTGTCATTAGATGCTCCCAATACTCCCAGGAGGGAGACAGGACAGAGCTTATTATCTCCATTTTTCAGATAAGGAAACTGAGGCCCAGGGAAGAGAAACTATTTGCTCCTGGCTAATAATTAGACTTGAAACTGGAGCCTAGATTTTCTGACCAACTTCTCCTGACTTTTATCCTGGGACTATCCTCCCTTCTCCTTTTTACTCCCCTCCCCCTCTCTGTCCTGAATTCCAGGCCCTTGTTTTCTGCCTGAGTGCCTGGCATGGAGGAAGAGAAGAGCTGACCTTGCTGAATTTCTGGACATCTTCCCCAGCCCCCAGGCCAGAGTTCTGACTTCCTAGGAGAGATGGGGGAAGCCTTTCCATTGGCTGGAGGAGAAGAAAGATTGTTGGAGATCCTTCCTGGAGACTAACATTGTGGGGGACTAAGAGATAGAACTAGACCCAGAAAGGGCCCCCAAAACTCCAACGGAGCCCTGGAGGACAGAGTTATACTCACAGAATGACCTTTTCTTTTCTTTCTTTCTTTTTTTTTTTTTGAGGTGGAAGGGACTTCAGAAACCATCTAATCCAAATCCCTTCATTTTATAGATGAGGAAACTAAGGCCCCAGAAGGGAAATGATTCATCCAAAGCAACAAATTAATTAATGGCTGAGCAAGGACTAGACTCCAAGTCTCCTGGGAGTCCAACCCAGTGCTCTTTCTTCAAGGGAGGAGAGTGCAGCCAGACCCTTCCCCTTCCATTTGAATATCTTCAAGGGATGAATGGACCAACAAGCCTCTGCTCTCTGCTCTGCTGTCCTGCCCTCCTCCCCAGCGAGAGATGTCACCTAGACATTAACCAGAGGGCCTGGTCCCTGAGACTTCAAACCCTTAGCACCCCCCCCATAACACCCCTAACTGATAACTCTCTGGGGCTTCATCCACTCTTCACATTCCAGCGGGGGGGTCAGGGGCCAAAGGCCAGGGCCTGGATCATCAACCATGGTCCAGTTCATACTAATGGAAAGTGAGGTTAGGGGGCAGAACCCAGGGTGTTTTAGGGGAGAGGGAAGGTTGATTGGTCATGCCCTATCAGGGACAGAGACACAGAGAATGACAGGTAATAATGCCATCACAATCTGACCTTTTTACAGCCCTTCCCATTTTCCAAAGAATTTTATAGACATTAATTGTCTAAAGAGGCAAGATGGTATTAAAGAGCAATGAATTGGGAGTCAGGAGATGGTAACACAAAATCCAGCTCCGACAGTTCTTAGCTGATTGACAAATCTCTTAGTCTTTCTGAGCCTTGATATAAAACTTAAATTCCTCAGAGAAAGGAAAGTGATCTAGTGAACCCTAAAACTCTAGATAAACGTGAGCTAATAATTCTGCCTTCAAGCAGGTTGTCTTCCCATAATGGCTCATCTAGCTTCAATATCATGCATCAGACATTCTTTTTCCTGGGCCAGAAGAGATCTTAGAACATGGACTATTAGAATATAGGACACAGAACATTAGAGCTGAAGGAAGGGACCTTAGAACACCAAAGGTTAGAGATGGAAGGGACATTAGGACAGAGAAGATTAGACATGGAAAGAACCTTAGAACATAGAAGGTTAGAGCTGGAAGGGACCTAAGAATATAGGACACAGAAAGTTAGGGCTGGAAGAAAGGGACATTAGAACACCAAAGGTTAGAGAAGGAAGGGACATTGGAACAGAGAAGATTAAATCTTGAAAGAACCTCAGAACATAGAAGGTTAGAGCTGGAAGGGACCTAAGAATATAGGATAAGAGAATCAGAGGTGTAAGAGGCCCAGGTAATCATCTAGTCTCACACCCAATAGTAACTCCCTTAGAACAGCCGACATGTTAAAGGGTCATCCAGGCTCTGCATAAACAGGGATGGCCAGTGATGGTGAGTTCTCTTCCTTTAAAGCAGCCCGTTCTGATTTTGAATTGCTCTAATTGTTAGGAAGTTTTTCCTTCTATTGAGCCCATCTGCCCCACGTATCTTCCACCTACCACAGGCTCTTAGGGATTAAAACTGCAGGAGACCTTGGGGATCATCTATAATCCAGGGGATCTTAGCCTTTTTTGTATCCTGAATCCCTTCATTTGTCTGGTAAAGCCTATGGGTCCTCGGGATAATATTTTTAAATGCATAAACTATATATCACAAGTTTACAAAGGAAACCAATAAGACTGAAATATGATTATCATTTTTTTTTCCCCCAGAAAATCAGTTCCCAGACTGTAGGCTCCTGATCCAGTCAACGCCCTGATCTCGGTCCCTTGTGACTGCCACTAGAAAGTTTTTCTGTACGACACTGAAAGCTGCCGCTCTGCCATCTGAGTCCTGGCCTCTGGGGTCAAGTAGAACAAGGCTAATCCGTCTTCCACATGACGGCCTCTCAGATATGTGAAGGCCGTGATGCCGCCCCTCCTCGGTCTTCCCTGCCTTAAACTAAATCTCACCAGCTCTTTCAGTATATTTGTCCCCTTAGAGCAGGAAACTAAAGGGTGGATGCCCGACACGTTAGGCCTGTGTCGGGCCCCTCGCCCCCAGCCCCCCAGCCCCCGAGGGTCCTGGGATAGAGACCCTGGACCACATTCCCTTCTCCCACAAACGAGCAGACACCCAGATAAGCTGGCTCTTTGCTCAGACTTCAGAGCCAAGGGCCGGGGAGGCCGCAGAGGGAGGGTAAGGGAAGAGGGGGGAGCATCCCTGGCCGGCTGGGATGGCCAGATCGGGAGGTGGCCTGCTGCCATGGCAACAGAGCCGCATGTGCTTACATTAGCAAATCCCCTGTGACCTCCCCACCTCATTCTGCCTGACCCGAGCAGGCCTCGGGATTAGCAGAAGGGCCTGGCCTGGGCCCCAACCTGTCCCAAAGCCTGAGGTGGGGGAGGGGGAGGTCCACGGGCCAGACAGGAATTGAAACCTGAAGGGGACCTTAGAGGGCATCAGCTCCACCGCCCGAGGGGGGAGTCGGAACCCGAATTGCAGGCACCTATTCTAGTATTAGCTGCAAAATGAGGTTGATAATACTTGAGCCACACAGAACTATCATGAGGCATTGATGAAGGCACAAGTTCTTGGGGAACAAGACACATAAATGCAGGCTGTTATTATTTTGCCTACCCAGTAGTAGCAAAGTCCTTCCCCACTCTGAATCTCAGTTTCCCCACTTGTAAATCAGGGATGACGGCGCGTGAGCTATCTTCCTCACGGGGATAAGAGCGAAGAGCTGTAACGCCTTAAAGAGATATAGAAATGGTGTAAAGAATATTCTACACCAAGATATGCCAAGAAAAGCTGTAGTATCTTCTAAACAAGGGCCTTTTGGAGATCATCGCCACTGATCGCTTGATTGTTCTACTGTGATGAATAAGTGAATTAAATGAGATAATTAAAATATCCTTCCTGAGGAATGGAGGTAGCTTTGATCAGGCCCACAGAAGACAAGCTGGCGAGAAGAGGCCCAAACCCAACATAAATGGCCAGTTTAAAAACCAACTGGGAGGGGCAGCTGGGTGGCTCAGTAGATTGAGAGCCAGAACTAGAGATGGGAGGTCCTGGGTTCGAATCTGGCCTCGGATACTTCCTAGCTGTGTGACCCTGGGCAAGTCACTTAACTCCCACTGCCTAGCCCTTACCGCTCTTCTGCCTTGGAACCAATACACAGTATTAGTAAGGGTTTAAAACCAGCAAAGCCTGTGACATACAAGGATCAGGGAAGGAATAGAGCAAGTTTAGCCTGAAGAAGGCTTTGGGGGGGGGGCAGGCAATAATAACCATGTTTAAGTCTTTTAAAGTTGTCCCATAGAAGAAAGAAGAGACTTCGCATGGCCCTGGAGGGCAGAACTAGAAGCAAGGGGTAAAGGTTGCCAAAAGGTAGATACATAAGGGCTCAATGTAAGGAAGATACTTCTTTTTATTTTTTAAATCTTTATCTTCTTAGAATCAATGCTGTGTATTGGCTCCAATGCAGAAGAGGGATAAGGGCTAGGCAGTGGGGGTTAAGTGACTTGTCCAGGGTCACACAGCTAGGAAGAGCCTGAAGTCACATTTGAACCCAGGACCACCCATCTCCACTCCTGGCTCTCAATCCACTGAGTCACCTAGCAGACGCCCCAAGGAAAATACGTCTTAACAATTATAACTCTCCAGAAAGTGGGATGAGCTATATAAAAAAATAATGAGCTGTCCATCACTTAAGGTATGTAAGTGAAAGCTGGAAGGTCACTTGTTAGGGATGCTCTTCCTCTAACCTGCCACCATATAGTTTCCCAGGCTAACTTCAAGACAGTATAAACTGATGAAAAATACTGCTTAACTTTGAGTGCAAGTCGAAGCATAATTTTTTTTGCTTTTTTCCTTGCTCTTTTTGTGACATGGCTAATATTGAAATGTTTTGCGTAATTTCACATGTACAATTGCTATCCTATTTCTTGCCTTCTCAATGAAAGGGAAAGAATTTGGAACTCTAAAATGTTTTTAAATGAATATTAAGTGGGCAGCTAAGTAGCTCAAGAGATTAAGAACTAGGCCTAGAGACAGGAGGTCTTGGGTTCAAATGTGACTTTTGTTTTTACATTGTTCATTGTTGCAAGTTCAAATGTGACTTTGGACACTTCCCAGCTGTGTGACCCTGGGCGAGTCACTTAACCCTCCTTTCCTAGCCCTTACCACTCTTCTGCCTTGGAACCAATACACAGTACTGATTCTAAGATGGAAGGTTAAGTGTTTAAAAAAACAAATGTTAAAATAAATACATTTATTTTCTTTCTAAAAAAAAAAAAAATGAGAGTCAGCACAATGATTCCCTTCTGTAGGAAATCCTTTCCAGTCCTCATTCCAGCTGCCAGTGCCTTCCTTCTGAGATTAGCCCCAATCTACCCCATCTGTCTCTTGTATCTAGTTATAACCTGTTATCTCCACTGGAATGTGAGCTCCTTGAGCTTGTTGTTCTCTCTCTGTATATCCCCAGTGCCTGGCACATGGCAAAAGCTGACGGACAACAAGGGTTGAACGAAAAGCCCTCTGAAGTCCCTTCCAAACCTGCTCTTTTATGAACATTTTTGGCCTTAGAAGCTCATGAAAGCATCCAAGGCAAGGAAGAGAGGAAGAGATCAGAGCCGTGTTTAAGTGTTGATTTATAATAAGAATTCCAGTCCTATAGATCCTTACAAATGAAAAGCCAGGAAAGCTCTGTGACACACGTCATGTGAGTGTTACTTTCCACATTTTCCAAACTGAGGACCAGAATCAGAAGGTAACTTGCCCTCGGCACACCGTTCTTCAGGATCAGACCTGGGATTGGAACTCGGGGCTCACGATGCCAAATCCAGAACTCTTTCATTTAAACCAAATTGTCCCTCAAATGTATCATCAGCCAGAAGAGATGAGACGGAGGTCAAACTTCTCCGATATAAACTTTTAAATATACCTCTATGGAGCCTAGATCTGTGATTTCCTTTGGGAAGCTCCTCTGGGACCTCCCGAGTTATAACTTTCCACTGAGACAGACTGACAGCTACTCTCTTGACTTTGAAAATATTTGAGGAGATACATGAGAGATGAAGTTACTTGACCAGGGCAATATGGCCAGTATGTGATAGAAACAGGGCTTGGACACAGGCCATAATGTCATAGATTTAAAGCTAGAAGGGATAGTAGAGGACATTGATTCCAATTTCTTATTTCGCACGAGGAAATGGTAGTCCAGTGAGCTTGTCTTGTCCGTAGGCAAATGTCCGAGGCAGAATTAGAACCCAGATCTTCGATTCTGAAGCCCAGTGCTCTGCCTACGGCACCACACTACCTCTCACACCTATGTATGTAAAATAAAATCAGTTCTTCAAAAAGTTAAAAGAAAAAGTTCAAGAATATGAAAAAGAACAATATACAGGACTGCAACAAGAGCAACTATGAAACAGTTCAAATCAAGGGTGCAAAATGGCAAAGTATAAGAATGGCCCCAAATAAAAGATATGAGAAAATACCTCTCACCTCCCCTCCTTTGCAGAGGCGGGTAGTCCGTGAGTGTGGAATATTGTATATCTTTCCAGACTTTTCAATGCATTAATCAGTTTTACTATTTTTATCTTTTTTTAAAAAGAAAACTATTGTTTATTAAGTAGGATGACTCTCTGGGAAGAAGAAAAGAATTTTTTGCCCATGTAAAATCATGTTATCAATTTTTTTTAATAGAATTTCTTCTTTTAAAAGTTGCTGACCCAAATGTGACAAAAGACAAAAACGGTAGATGTTGGAAAGGTTCTGATTTGGTTCAATTTCTGGAAAACACTTTGGAACTGTACTTTAAAAATCACAGGGAGGTGCAACGAGGTGGCCCAGTGGATAGAGAGCCAGGCCTAGAGACAAGAGATCCTGGGTTCAAACATGGCTTCCCTCACTGCCTACCTGTGTGACCCTGGGTGAGTCACTTAACTCCAATTGCCTAACCCTTACTGCTCTTCTGCCTTCAAACGGATACTAAATATTGATTCTAAAGCAAAAGGTAAGGGTCTGTTTGTTTTTTTTAATCACAGAGAGATATGTACGAGCACACACACACACACACACACACACACACACACACACACACACCCTTTTCGCCTGGTGATGGTATCAGAGATACACCCTCAAGGAGATCAAAGACAGAAAAAGGTCCAGTATGCACCAAACTAGTCACAATGGAATTTCTGTAGTAGCAAGACACTGCATACAAGGTAGTGTCCAGTGGTTATGGCCAAACAAATCACAGATCACAAATGTAATGAAATACTGCTGCATCATAGAAAAAATAGACATGAAGAAGTCCAAGAAATTTAGAAAGAGTTCTATGAACCGAAGCTGCATTAAATAATAGAAGCAGAACAATTGACAGGATGAACAAAATAATGTAAAGTTAAACCAAAGTTAAGCACTTGAGAACTCTGATCAAGGCAGTGAGAAATGGTGACTTTAGGACAGACTCAGGATAAAGCAGGCTTTCTGCCTCTCGACAAAGGGAGGGGTGGTGGTTTATAGGCCCCAAAGAAGGAGATGTTTTGAAACAAGGCAAATTTGTTGATCTGTTTTGTTCAACCCTATTTGTTTGTTTCTAGAGAGGGTTCTATGAATGGGCATGGGGGGGGG
>NC_058131.1:320274572-320291393 GCF_016433145.1 Gracilinanus agilis
TCTCTCTCTCTCTCTCTCTCTCTCTCTCTCTCTCTCTCTCTCTCTCACACACACACACACACACACACACAGAAATTTTCTCTTTTCCAGGCTAAATATCTTCAGTTCCTTTAGCTGATGCTCATAGTACATGTCTCATCTCCACCTACTCTCCCGATTGCCCTCTAACTCTAGCTTGTCAATGTCATCCCTGACATTCTCCACTCCAAGGCCTCCATCAGTTCTACTGCTCTATATTTCCAGAGACCTCATCCTACATCTCTAGCATCCTGTCACTCTACTATTAAAGCCAAGTCTCCCAGTCTTTCCAATGCTCCAGGCTGTCTTTCCAAAGTGAACTTCCCAGGAATCAAATATTAGCTGAAGTGGTAAATCATACCCCCTAGGACATTGAGGAAAGGTTCTGTGAAATCCCCAAACTATGGGTTTTTTCCTAAAAGGAAGGGGTGGAGTGGGGGTGGGGATGTGACGTTTCTTCATTGGGCAGCAGGTGGCTCCCAATGCAAAGTCTCTCAGGCTCAGCTTCCCTCCCCTCCCCCTTCCTTTCTTTCTCTTGTCTCCAACAGGATCACAGATGTAGAAAATTGGAAGAAACTTCAAAGGTCATCTTGTCCAACCTCTTTATTTTACAAATGAGGAAACAGAGGCCCACAGAGGCCCTCTGGAGTCTAAGGTTTCAGGCCCCAAAGGAAGATTCTGGAGCCAAATAGGATTCTGGCTAACTGCTGAGGGCCAGAACAGTTTGCAATTTTTCTGGGCCTGATGCTTTGCCCAGGCCTCCAAAACCATCATTTCCTGACAGTTTATGTACCTGGCAATTTTCTACAACAGACATGTTCACATTCACATAGTTGGCTGAGAGATGTTGAGGATACAAAGTCTTGCTGTTTAGAATTTATTTAATTACAAAGAAGCTTTTGACTTGTTAGAGTAAGGCTGTCTTAAAGACCAGTGGAACAGAATGAGGCCCAGTACTTTCAGACATGGCCAGCATAAGGATTTGTTTTGCTTGACTGTATTTATTTATTACAAAGGAGTGGTTTTTTTTGTTTTTTGTTTTTTAGGGGGCAGGAGCTAGAAGGGAAGGGAGGAGACTTAAAGAAACTTAAATGCTGATTGACTTTAAGGAGAGAAGAAGGGGAAAGTAGTGCTAGTGATCCCCCCAGTCCACCCCCAAAAAAGGAAGCAAAAAAACCCACTAGTGAATCATCTAAGATACACAGAAGAGAGCAGACAGAAGGTCAGAAGGGGACAGAGACAAGGAGACTAGTGTTGGGCCTACCATGTCCAAATGGAAATATGCCTTTAAAAATCAAGCTGCACACAGTACATGGATTCATATGTAGCCCTCTTTTTCTTCTCTGTACTGAGAAATGTTCCTGTTTGTTGATATTTGTCAAGTTTATTAGGATAATAAAAAAAAGGAAAATTGTCTTTATAAGACACAGTTTCTCCTGTGAAGGTTAAAATTAAAGGTTGGGCGATGATTATATGAAATTATGTGATCGCCAGTATTTATTATATCTTGAGTCAGAAATTTATTTACAAATATTTACACATAGAAAGGAAACTATAAAGAAGAGAAATGTGAGGGGGATAGAGAAGTTATCTGTCCTTTTTACCTAAATGTTTAGCACCCTGTCTGCTTAATCCAGGCAGAGCTTAATTAGCTCTCAACAAGGAAGGCCTCCTCCAAGATGGAAGCTAGTCTCTCCAGAAGTTAGGAAAGGGGTCAGTCTTTTATTCACCCAACAAAGTAATCCAAGAGTCAGAGTCCAAGTGGAAGCAGAGCTCCGCTCCGAGCCCAAGATCCCAGGCCAGGATCCAAGCCATAGTCTCCAGCAAAGTTCCCTTGAAGACTATCTAAGACTATCTCCAGAAGACAATCTCTGCAGACTATCCTCTCAAAGACAGTCTGTTCTGAAGGAATTCGAGGCTTGCTTTTTATGGTGACTTCTTGTCCCCTCCCTCTTCACAGGGGCCAATCACAGTTTACCAATTGTCTAGCACTGTCCAGGGGGCAGTGTCTATAAGGTCGACTTTTCATCTTCTGAAGGTTAAATTCTCATCAAAAAGATTCTCAGATTCTGGGAAGATTGAATTTCTAAGGGTGTGAATTTTCTAAATATCTTGCTTGCTTCTCACTTAATACTAAGTAAGGTGTTTAATCTTTTGATGATTCAATTCAAAAGTAGACAAAGGAGAGTTAATTGTCTTCACAATCTAGTGAGGTACTAAGTAGGGGTACTTAAGTTATTGTTAACCAAAGTGTTAACTCAAAATAGGCAAAGGGAATAAAGGATTCCCTTTCGCAAGTGTAAACTCAGAGAGAAAAAGAATTCCCTTTTACATCCCCAAGGCTTTCCCCCAATAATGTCTTCATGCATATGTTTAGCTCCAGATTCTTTGACCTATGCAAAGTCATAGAGATGACTTTGTTCAATGATCCACTGGTATCAGTATCACTAGAGGCATGAAAGCTGTTTTTCTTTGCTATAATGGAAGATATCTAGCATGGAGTCCAAATGGAAGGGACTTCCTTATAGGTTATAGAGATCACAGATTTAGAGATGAAAGAGACCTGAAGAAAAAAAACCTAAAACAATCCAACATCCTCATTTTATAGATGAGGACACCAAGGCCCAGAAAGAGGAACATGACTTATCCAAAGTCTCACAGTGGCAGAGCCAAATCTTTGGCTCCAAATGTAGTCACATAGTGATTAAAAGATTTGGTAGCTGAGGCAGCCTTGTTCCATGCTGCTTCTCATGATGGGAGATTGCCTTGCAGTTGGGCCAAGACTTCAGTCTAGATATTCAAGTTGGAAAGACCAAGTGGACAGAGGATGCATATTGCTGAGGTTATGCAGTTATAAAAGTATGCAGTTATAAAAGTAGCTCATAATAATGAAAAATGATTATACAAAAATATTCATAGCTGCACTCTGTGGTGGCAAAAAATTGGAAAATGTGGGGGTGTTCTTTGATTGGGGAATGGCTACACAAATTGTGGTATCTGATGGTGATGGAATACTATTGTGCTGAAAGGAATAATGAACTGGAAGATTTCCCTGTGAACTGTAATGATCTCTAGGAATTGATGCAGAGGGAAAGGAGCAGAACCAGGAGAACACTGTACACAGAAAGTGAAACATTGTGGAACAATACAATGTAATGGACCTTGCTACTACAAGACAATACAAAAGGGATTTATGAGAAAGAACTGTGGGAGTAGAAGCATAGAAGAAAAAACATATGACTTATCATTTGTTTATATGGATATATGATTTGAGGGTTTGGTTTAAAAGATGTCTATTGCAAAAATGAATAATATGGAAATAGATATAAGCAATAACATTTGTATAACCCAGTAGAAAGGCTTATTGGCTCTGGGAGGGGGGAATTAGGTGGGGAGGGAAAGAAAATGAATCATGGAAACAAGGAAAAATATTAAAAATAAATAAAAAAATTTTAAAAGTAGCTCATGTACTTAGACAATCAGTAAATACTGGATAGTGTGCTGGACTTAGATTCTGAAAGACCTGAGTTAAAATCCTGCCTCAGGTACCTACTGGGTGGGCATTTGATCTCTCTCAACTTCAATTTTCTCATCTGTAAAATGGGGATAATTATAGCACTTGCCTCCCAGGGTTGTTGTAAAAGACAAATGAGATAATATGTCAAGTGCTTTGCAAACCTTAAAATGTTAAATAAATGCTAACTCTTATTCTTATTATCCCAAATATGCCCCCAAACAGCAGAGGTCGGGAGAAGGGCTCAAACTTGAGTGAGAAGGAAAGGGGAAAAGGAATGAGGATTATTAAACAGGCATTGTGCTAAAGGGCTTTTACAAATATTATTTAATTTAATCTTCACAACCTTGTGAGGGAGGCACTATTGTTATCCTCATTTTAAAATTGAGGTTAAGTGACCTGCTCAGGGTCACACAGCTGATAAGTAGTTGAAGTCTTTCTGACTCTATGGCTAGCACCTCAGTCATTCTGCCACCTTACTGATTGGAGTGGATCATATTTGAGAAATTAGGTAGTATTTCAAATGATCACAAACTGATTCTTGCTGCCTACTCACCTTGCTTCCTCATTTTGCATTTCTTCTTTCTATATATTGAAAAAAATCATCTAGAAAATGATAGTTCATAAGGGCCACAGAACAGAAATTTAAAAATATAAAAAGAAGTAAAAATGACTGATGTGACTGGACATGAATACTTTGGAAAATGATAAGTAAAGGTAGTGGGGACACCTGGGATATTATAATAAAACTAAGTGATTTGTGGGTACACACACTGGGGTTTATGAGAGACTAGACCTGGACATGAAGACCAGAACAGTCAAGCTGCTCCTAATTGACAAAGGGACAGTTGACCAACTTTCACCCTGGGCCAGAGGCTTTGAATCCACCAGGCAAGGTAACAAGATATAACTGGTTTTAATTATGAAAAACTACAAGGTGGGATAGGGATGTCTACTCTAAAACCTTAAAACCTAATGACAAAACCCACAGGGAAAGGGGAGGACTTATTTCTACACCAAATTAGTGATCTAAACAGACAGGGCCCAAGGAGCTATAATGGAGTCTCTGGGTGACTGCTTCTGTCTGGACCTACCAGACTTGAGCAGCACAGCTAGGGGCTGATGTGGCTTTGGGATTCTCACTGCAATCCACTGATGATCTCTGGATGCCAAGAGCCAAGGTGGTCTCAGGTACCAAGTAGGGAGGGTTTGCTTGAAACGCTGTCCACCAGATCTGAAACTTCTCCTCTTCCTTTGGAACTGCACTGTAGATCTTGTCCTCTTTGCTAGTACCACTCAGGATCCCAGGGAAAATCAGGAAGCAGGGTGTCCTTTGCTCTGAGATCTCCCAGGCTGGCAACAGTTTTTGCCCACCACTAATGGAGTCCTCTCTCAGGGCACACATACTTCCTCCTGCTCCTTCATTCCATCCTGTAATTCCCAGCTCCGGCTCCTTCCTGCTAAGTCAACCCTAATTCCCAATCAATAACTACCTAATCTAATCTTCCTCACAACAATACAAAAATTTAACATGGAGAAGAAAGTTCTCTTTATCCCATGGTCTGTTTTCAAGAAATTCAAGTCTGTGGGTATCATATACTATTCTTTTATAAAGTCATCCTCCCCGCATTCAATCAAATAAATGCAAAACTAAAGGAAAGTAGTTCTGCAAATAGAGGCTGTTGTACCCAAGGATTTGTCCTGAATTCCTAAAGAAGATAAAGAAAAAATAGATAAAATAGTTGGCAATGGGGAACAAGTTATAAGATAAAAGAAAAGAAAAGCATTGGCTTGGTTAGGAAGCTATGGTGTAGAAGTAGATATGCTGACCTTAGAGCTTCAAGCAAAAACTCATTCCAAAAGTCCTTTCTTAAATCGACTCTTTTTACCAAATCACAAAGTTTGGAAGCAGACAAGCAAATTGAGCCCAGCAGCCGTGCAGACTGAATCTGACCTAGCTTCTGATTCTTGGCTCCACATTAGGAAATCTTATTGATCCAGAAGGGGCTAGGATTTCATGACAAAACATGAGACATTTTTAACATTCTTTATTCTGTTTTAGTATGGGGCCCACTCGTTGTTTATTTCTATTTTGTTTTCATTTGTTTTTTAAATATGTATGTTTTGTTTTCCATGGTTAGTACGAATCTCTGACAGTCAATCAATTAACATTTATTAAGCACCTTCCCAGTGCCAGACCCTGTGCTAAGTTCTGGAGATACATAGAAAGGCAAACAACAACAACAAAAAACAGTCCCTTGCTCTCCAGGAGCCCCCAGCCTATCAGAGGAGCTCACAGTTGTTTCTAGAAGTCATTATTTTGTTTCTTCTCCCCCTTACCAGGCTTTTTGTGGAGCTTCTCTATCTTAGACTTATGAGCCTCTGGGACCTGCATCCCACTGTCATCAAGAAATGCCATGATGGGTTGAGGGAACTCTGATTTCCTCTGTTTGTTTCTTCAGTGATGAAGATCAGCCTCTGGGTATCCTTGTTATCAAATCCTTGCTGGCTGCAAGAGCCAAAGAGCAATCTGGCTCATTCCTGATGAATCTTATCTTTTTTTACTTTTTTTTTAAACCCTTACCTTCCGTATTGCAGAAGAGTGGTAAGGGTAGGTAGTGGGGGTCAAGTGACTTGCCCAGGATCACACAGCTGGGAATTGTCTGAGGCCAGATTTGAACCTAGGACCTCCCATCTCTAGGCCTGGCTCTCAATCCACTAAGCTACCCAGCTGCCCCTGATGAATCTTTTCAATGCTCTAAGAGGAAGAGATATGTTTCCTTAGATGAGGATCTTCATCATGGTGGTGTCTTTTTTTTTTTTAAACCTTTAATTTACCTTCAATTACAGTGTATTGGTTCCAAGGCAGAAGAGGGTAAGGGCAACAGGGGTTAAATGATTTGCCCAGGAACACATAGTTAGGAAGTGTCTGAGGAGAGATTTGAACCCAAGACCTCCCATTTCTAGGTCTGGCTCTCAATCTACTAAGCCACCCATCTGCCCCATCATGGTGACATCTTGATAACTTCTTGCATGCTAGAAAATTGGAATATAGTCCCAGACCAAAGCCATAATGGAAAGAAGTAGGAAATTATGCCAATGAAGAGTCAGCCATTGAACAGTAACTTTGGGGTAAGGTTGTCCAGAAGAATCCTTGACCAGTGATCCAATCCACTTGTCGATGTTTACAGGTTTATCATTCACCTTTCACATCTCCAACAACCCACTCTTGCTACTGCCAACTCATCTCACTGACTGACATCACAGCCAAACCTGGCCTCACCCCACCATCTTTTTAAGCCAATATTTTTGAGAGAAGCTCAATGCCTTCAAGTCATGGAATGTAGCAGTCTCAGAAAAAATTACCCCACAAGTGACTCTAGAAGCCATGTGGTATGATGGGAAGACTGCTGGATTTAGAGTCAGGGGAGAGACCTGGGTTGAAAGCTCACCTCTGACAATTAAGCAATAGGATATAATTAATATAATATATGGGGTAGGTAGTTGAATTGCTCATGGTAGGGGAAATAGAAGTGCAGTTTCTAAATCAAATAGGAGAAATGTAATTGCTACAAGAAAACATTTTATGGAAAATGGTCATTGTGTAGACCCTAGAGGATCAAACCCACATTGACATGAGAGCTGTGAGAGCATGACAGGTAAATCACAACTCCATTTCCTTATCCGGAAAATGAGATATATTTAATACTTCTTCCACAGTGTTGTTTCCAGGAACAAATAAACAAATATCTGTTGAGTGCTCTGCAAATCTTAAAGTATAAGGTAAATGTCAGCCATGCTGTTGTTCGGTCAGGTCCAACTTTCCATGGCCCCATTTGGGGTTTTCTTGGCAAAGATACCAGAATGGTTTGCCATTTCCTTCTCCAGTTTATTTTACAGATGAGGAAACCAAGGCAAATAGGATTAAGTGATTTGCCCAGGGTCACCTAGCTAGTAAGTGTCTGAAGCCAGATTTGAACTCATATCTTCCTGACTCCAGGTCGAGGCCTCTATCGTGCCACCTAGCTTCCCAGTGTCAGCTAGGATGATGATGTAAAGACAGATGGTGTGTATGAGCAGGTTTCAGTTCCTTTCCGATGTCCAACTGGGTGTCGGGAGCTTTTGTCTTTATTCCTAGGCAGCCTGGCTTTCTAGTGACGCTGAGGTCTGGTGGTGCTGGGAAGAGCTAATTGCCTGCTTTTCCCAGGCAGCCAGGCCTCAGAGATAAGTATCCAGGAGCTCTAGGGCGGGCTCCTCCCTGCCTCCCTGCCTCCCTCTCTCCCTTTCCCAGCCCCCAGCCACCTCACTCGCCATTACCTTCCCCACTGTCCCCTATGGCTCATCATGTGGCCAAAAGCAAGGGATAGCAGATGGACGGCCTGAGTGCTGCCCTGGCAGCTATGAAATATTAAAAGGACTGAGGGAAGGACTCAATGGAGGATTTATAGAGGAATGGGAACAAGCCTTGCCCAAGATGCTGATGAGAAGGCTTGCAAGGGCTGCCATCTGCCCTGGGGCTCACATCAATGAGATCATAATCCATTGAGGAATCTGAGTATTAGGCACTTACAAGGGGGGGAGGGAGAGGCAGAGCTGGGGACTCAGGTCTGCAAGAGAAAGCAGGACTTTTCATGTCTATAGGAAGGGGGCTCTGGGGAAGGGGAAGGAGCAATGAGAGCTTGGTGGGCCCCCCTGGACCCTCCTCCCCAGTGGCTGGCCGTGCTGGGGAGGGGAGGGGCTCATGGAGAAAAGAATGGCCAGATCCTCCAAGGCCCCTCCCTGAGATAACTCACATTAAGGAGAAGAGCTCATATCTATAAAACCCTTCAAGGTTCACAAAGCATTTTCCCTCGAAAGCCAGCCTAGGGATCGTATTAATAATGATAGCATTCCTTTCTAGAGGGCTTTTAAAATTTACAAAGTACTTCCTTTCCCATATCTCTGTGAGCTCAGGAGTGGAAGTAGCATTATCCCTACTTTGTAGCTGGGTAAGTGGAAGTTCAATTAGGGGGACAGTCTCACAACCTAGAGTAGATTCCAGATCTTTTCTTCCTCCCTTTAAAAAAATATTTCATTTTTTTTCCAATTACATGTAAGAACATTTTTTTTCATTTTTAAAAATTCGGTTTAAAAGTATTTTGCCTTCCAGATTCTCTCCCTTTTGCCTCCCTGAGACACCAAGCAATTGGATATTGGTTATACATGTACAGTCATGCCAAACATATTTCTATACTATTGATGTTATGAAAGAAAACAGACAATTTTTTAAACCACAAAAAATTAAAGTAAAAAATAGTATGCTTCAATCTATAATCAGACTCTCAGTTCTTTCTCTAGAAGGGAACAACTTTTTCATGCTAAGTCCTGAATTTCTTTGTACTGCTGAGAACTACTAAGTTGTTCACAGTTGTTTATCATACAGTTTTACTATGTACAATGTTCTCACTTCTCTTTGCATCGATTCATATAAGTCTTTCCAGGTTTTTCTGAAACCATCCTGCTCTGCAGAGTGAAAGAAGCAGAACCAGGAGAACATTGTACACAGAGACTGATACACTGTGGTAAAATTGAATGTAATGGACTTCTCTACTAGCAACAATGCAATGACCCAGGACAATTCTGAGGGATTTATGGAAAAGATGCTACCCACATTCAGAGGAAGAACTGCAGGAGTGGAAACAGAAGAAAAACAACTGCTTGAACACATGGGTTGATGCCAACATGACTGGGGATGTAGACTCGAAATGACTACACCAATGTAACTATCAATAATATGTAAATAAGTCTTGATTGATGACACATGTTAAAACCAGTGGAAATGTGCATTGACTATGGGGGGAGGTGTTTGGCGGGTGAAGGGGAAAGTCAGAACATGAATCATGGAACCACGGAAATTTTTTCTAAAAATAAAAATAAATAAAAATTATATACAACGAGAAAAAAAAAAGAAACCATCCTGATCACCATTTCTTATAGGAAAAGCAGTATTCCATCACAATCATATGCCACAGCTTGTTCAGCTCTTCCTCAATTGATGGGCATTCCCTCAATTTCCATTTCTTTGCCACCACAAAAAGAATTGCTAAAACAATTTTTGTATGTATTAATTCCTTTTTGCATTAAAAAATCTCTTTATGTTCCAATGATCTAAAAAACAAAACAAAACAAAAACTAAAGAGATTCTCTCTCATTCCCCACCCCTGAGAGATCCCCTGTGTTCCCAAGATCAGAAGAGCAGAACTGACCAGCTTTTCCTGGTGGGTATGTAAACCAGGAAAAACTTATCCCACACAAGACTGAATGCTACCCCCCAAGGCACACTTACATACATTTTGCCTCCAATCAGATCTTGTCTTTGCAGAAAGAGTGCAGTAGATGTTTGGGCTAGGCCGGTGACTTCAATAGGATAAGAAACTCCCAGGAAATTCCCTCTACCAGTGGAGAGTGTCACCTGCACTGAAATTCAGAGTGTTAAGAGAGTGGTCTACCCTTAGAAGTCAAATGATTTGCCCAAAGGGGTTGTTCAGCCCCTACATATCCTAGGTTGGACTTGAATCCAAGCCTTCCTAATTCTGAGGCCAGCTCTTTATCCATTATTAAATAATTCCTCTCAAATTCTGCCTGAGATTTCCTTTCCAAATAATTCTCAACCACTTTTAGTACTTCAAGGATCTGTGATTTTATTCAGATTACAACTCCACTTTGCTTTCATAGATGACCTTTGAAATTTGCTGCAACTGAAAAACTCATCAAAAAAGGTGATGAGATCTTTTGAATTTATCTAGATTGGTCCTTCAAAGAGCAGATACTCTGCCCATCAATCACCCATCTATGCTTGAGGCCTCAGGAGCTTGATCAAACCAATCAAAGTCTGTGCTCTGCCCATTGCCCATGAGAACCCAGGATCAGTGCTAGATGAGAGACGTCAGAGCAGGGCATTAGTGGAGAATGATATTCAAAACCTAGAAATATTATGGAATCCAGAACTTGAGGGGACTTAAGAACATAGAATATTAGAGTTGGAAAGGATTAAAAAACATAGAATGTTAGGGTTGGAGGGGACCCCAAAATAAGGGACCCTAGAAAGGACCATAGAATGTGAGAATATCAGAGCTGGAAAGGACTCAAGAACATAGAAATGTCAGAGCTAGAAAGGAGCTGAGAACATAGAATGCCAGAATGGGAAAGGAATGTAAAATGTGAGAATGTCACACCTAGAAAAGATGTGAGAACACAGAATGTCAAAGCTGGAAGGAACCGAAGAATGTGAAATGTTAGAATGCAGAACATAGAACTTTAGAGCTAGAAAGGACCTAGGAGATTTGAATCTAAACTCTTTGTCACACAGATGATGAAACTGCAGCTCTATCTGTGGATTGGCAAAGAAGTTGAACCTGAAAAAGCAATGACAGAGGGACCATCTCAGGTGCTTTTCAGAGCCAAATCCAAGTCAGGACTTCCTCCAACGATCCATCCTCTCTAACTCTCTTAATTCACAGCCACCATCCAGGACCAGCTGTTGTAACCTTTTCTCTGGAGTACTATGTTAGCCTTTAAAAAAAAAAGTTTTAATGAACAATAATTGATTTTCTTTTCCATAATCTGTAATTACTCAAGAAAAAAATCAAAAGCCAAATCTTGTGACAAATAAGCACAGCCAAGCAAAACATGTTCTCACACTGACAATATCTAAAAAACATGTCTCATTCTGCATCCTGAGTTTATCACTTCTCTCTCTACGATAGCTTTGTCATGGGTTCCTGCTTCCTATCTCTTTCTTCTCTATCTATCCTTTACACAGCTGCCCAAAAAATGTTCCTAAGAAACAGGCTGAATATGTCACTCCTGTAGTCCAAAGCCTTCAGTGGCTCCCTGTTACTTGGAGGATAGAATACTAATTCCTCAGTATGGTATTTAAGGCCTTCTACAATTTGGCACCTACCTGAGTTTCCAGCCTTATCTCTCTTTTTTTAAAACCCTTACCTTCATTCTTAGAATTAATACTGTGTATATTGGTTTCAAGGCAGAAGAGTGGTAAGGGCTAAGCTTTTTGGGTAAAGGGTGTTAAATGACTTTCCCAGGGTCACACAGCTAGGAAGTGTCTGAGGTCAGATTTGAACCGAGGGACCTCCCATCTGTAGACTTGGCTCTCAATCCACTGAGCCACCTAGCTGGCCTGTGTGTGTGTGTGTGTGTGTGTGTGTGTGTGTGTGTGTCTTTTTTTTTTTTTTATCTGTGACTTAAAGAGTGTAGAGAGATCCCTTTAAGGAAATTCCTACCAACACAGATCTGCAACATAAAGTCCTAGAGAGTTTCCTAGGACACTAAGAGGTTGTAGGTCATCTGGTCTCTGGGGCTGACATTCTATCCACTATTCCATTCTGCCTCTACTTCTCTCCCTTTCTGAACTCCATGTTCCAGCCAAAGCTGCCCCCATCTCCTACCACCCTCCATGCCTGGAATGTATTTCTTCCTCAATTCTGCCTGTCAAAAATCCTTGTTGTCCTTCAGATGTCAGCTCAGGGGCCATCTCCTCCATGAAGTCTTCCCTGATGGCTCCCATTTGATAGCTTTCTCTCCCTCCTCAACTTGTGAACATACAGTTTCCACAGGGTAGAATGTAAACTCCTTGAGGGGCGAGTGGGTCAGCTTTATCTTGGCATTCCCAAGCCCAGCACAGAGTAAGTATTTACTTACTCTTACTCTTATGTAAATTAATTTTTAACTTAATAACATTTAAATTAAAATAAATAAATGCTTGTGGGATGGAAATTGCCTTTGGTCTCACCAGACAGTGGAGTAATAGAAATGACATGGGACTCAATTCTGGTACTGCAACTTACTCTGGATTAAACACTCCTCTCTGAATCTCAGTGTCATTTGTCAAATTATAACTATTATTACACATACGAGAGGCTGTGTGGTGTAGTGAATAAAAGCCAACTTGAGCCAAGAAGACCTGCTTTAAGTTCTGGGTCTGGATGACCCTAGGAAAGTCACTTGATCTCTTAATGCCCTAGACAACCCTGGAAGACTTTAAGGTCCTTACCTGAGAACCTGGAGCTCCTTATCCCAATGAAATCATTGGCTCGCACCAAAAAATAAGTAATAACTATAAACATATAAACAGGACATACATAATGCAACAACTCATGAACATATACACAGACCCTATCCGATAAGCATTTATTAAATACCTTCTATGTGCAAAGCATTATTCTAGGTGCTGGGGAAGACAGGAATAAGATGAGAGAATAAAAATTCGTCCCTGGTTTCCTGGAGCTCATGGTCTAAGAGAGGCATAATACATATACACAAGGAGCTGGAACCTATCCTATGTTAAGTGAATAAAAGGATGAAAGATGTTATGTTGGATTTAAGAGGAGAATTAAGGGGAGAAAAACCTATGCATAGAAACGGGTCAGGGAAGGCTTACTGGAGGACTTAGAAATTAAGCTGGGTTTATAAAGGATGGCTAGGATTCCACAGGTGAACTGAGAGTAAGGAAATCCAGGTAGAGGAAACAATATGAGCAAAGATCTGGAGGTGAGAAAATATTGGTAAAAGAGTAGTCCACAGTGCCTGCTACATAGGATCTTTAAAGAGGAATTATGAGAAATAAAACTAGCAAAAGAGGCTGGTCCCAGATTGCAAGAGACCTTTGATGCCAGGCTTCAGAGACTGAGCTTATCTTGTTAAGCAATAGGGAGTTATTGAAGAGTTTTGAGCTAAGGAGTGACCTATGCAAAAGAAAGATTGATTGGACAACACATGAAGAATTAAATGTAGGAGTAAGGAGTAAAGGCAGGAGCGCCCATGAGGAGACTATTACAGTAGTGTAAGCAGGCTTTAATAAAGGGTTGCCCTTTAAGACCTCTCTTTCAGAGGAGTTCCAATTTCCTCAGCTGTTTGCTCCAGTTTATTCACTTCCCTCTATCCTTTAGAGAAGCCTTGGGAAGACAAAGGGGATGGGATGGAGGAGATGTTGCTGGTGTAGAACTGGTAGGCAAGCACTTTAGGATTCAGATGTGTCTGTGAGCTTGTCACTGTGACCATCCCGCCTCCCTCTGTTGCTGCAGATTCAAACCCATCCCCACCTGCCGCCCTGGCTCTTTCTGGGCCAGATCCATGCGTGCAAGTTCACCAGAAGGCATCTTCTCCAATTTCTCTGGGCACCCAGATGGTGCCAGCACCCAGGCTGTCTACTGGAAAGCAACCAACCCTGGCTCTCGCCGCATAACTAGTCCACCTTCTTTTTCTATCCTACACTTCTTTGATATCTGTTCCTCCCATTCTTTGAAGGTTCCGTATTCCTTCCGTGTTGCAGTCTCCTCACAGCCCATGGCTTCCCATTGTCCTCTGAGCCAGGCTCCCTTTCAGTGCTTTGGGAACTGTAGCCCAACATGACAAATGGGTAGAGTATACAACAAACCCACACAAATCTAGCCTATATATATGTATATACACACACACACAAATATACACTCGTGTGCTCAATTCAGAGACATATGCAGATACCAAAGTACGCAGGGCTAAATAATAATAATAAAATAATAAAAAATTTAAAATAAGTATACAAGGCTCAAATACATATGTACTGTGTGTATACATCACATATGTTTATTTATTTACCTTTATACATACACATATACATACAAACACTTATGCGTGGTCTTGTGGGCTATATAATAGTGCAGTTTCAGGATCGAATTAGTCAATAAACATTTATTAAGTGTCTACTAGATGCCAGGCACTGCACTAAGTGCTAGAGATTCAAAAAGAGACAAAAGACAGTCTTTGCCCCCATTTACAGTCCAACAGAAGAGATGATGCATAAACAAATCTATACAAAGCAAGCTATCCACAGTCTTGATAGGAAATAATGAACAGATGGAAAGCTCTAGAAGGAAGAGGGCTGAGGATGGCTTCCTGTAGAAGACAGAGTTTTAATTAGGGCTTAAAGGAAGCCAGGGAGGTCAGGAGTCAGCGTAGGGGATGGAGAGCATTCCAGGCATAAGGGACAGCCAGTGAAAATGCCTGGAGCTGAGAGACTGAGAGCTTGTTTGTGGAACAGCCAGTAGCATGGAGTCACAGAATAGAAGAGAACCTGCTGGGGAGTAAGATGTAAGATGGGAAGGCAGGAGGAGGCTAGACTCTGAAGGGTTTTGAATGTCAAACAGAGCATTTTATATTTGTCCCTGGAGGCAATAGGGAACCATCGAAGTTTAATGAGTAGGAGTGTTGACATGATAGGACCTGACTTTTAGAAGGGCCACTTTGGTGGCTGAATTGAGAAAGAACTGGAATAGGGAAACTTGAGGCAGGCAGACCCACCCGCAGGTTACTCTATGGGGATGAGAGCTTGCACCTGGGTGGTAGCAACAGCAGAGGAGAGCAGGGGACACATTTGAGAGAGGTCGAAAAGGTAAAATCACCAGGGCTTGGCGACAACTTGGATATGGAGGTTCGAGACAGTGAAGGGTCCAAGATGATTCCTAGCTTGCAAGCCTAAGTGAGTTAGAGCTGGTGGTAATGACTAGACGGGGAAAATCAAAGAGTAGTTGTGAATGAATCATGCCAGTTTGGAGGGTGTTCTGTAGTGGAGCACTGTGGGAATCTGTACTTGGCCCTGGGTTGTTCATATATATTTTTTCAATGAATCAGGGAAAGATATTAATGGTACGTTCATCAAGTTTGCAGACAACACAAAGCCAGGAGGAATATCTAACATGTTGAATGGTAGAGTCAGTATCAATAACAGCTAATAATAGTCAGCACTTCTATGCCTTAAAGGTTGCAAAGCACTTTATATATGTCATCTCATCTGAGACCTTAAGAAAAATGAGCTCTAAAAAGAATTTGACAGACTATGATGGGCCAAATGATGGGCATGGAATTTAATATTCTACAACCGGGTTCAAAAAATTAACTGCCCAAGTATAGAATGGGGAAGGATGGGTAGGCAACAGAAAAAAGATCTAAGGACTTTAGTGGGTCAATGGGGTGTCATAGGAACCCAAATAACTAATAGAATCCCAGCCTGTACTAAGGCAGCAAGGCAGCCCAGTGGATAAAGCGAGCACTGGGCATGGAGTCTGGAAGACATGAAATCAAATAAGGCCTTACATACTAGTTTTGTGATTGGACAAATCACTTAGCTGTCTGCCTCAGTTTCCTCAACTGTAAAATGAGGTAATAATAGCACCTACCTCCCCGTGTTGTTGTGAGGATCCAATGAAATAATATTTACAAAGCACTTAGCAAAGTGCTGGCACAGATTTGATGCTTAATAAATGCCTGTTCTTTTCCCTTCTCCAGTCAAGGGAGGTACAATGTACTAAACAAGGAAGGAGATAGTCCTGCTGTCATCTGTCCTGGTCAGGCCACAACTGGATTATTGAGTTTAATTCAGCAAACCATAGCCCACATAATAGAAAGGACATTGCCCAGGTAAGAAAGAGAGCATCCTGGGAAGGGTAGCCAGAATAGGAGAGGGAGCCCAGGAGGCCAGGCCTTATAAAGATTGGTTGAAGAAATTGGAGACATTTAGTCTGGAGAAGACCTAAGAGAAGACCTAAAGGTCTTTTAATAAGTCTTGGAAACACTATAATACAGAAGAAGGGGCTCTGTCACCCCAGAGGAGAAAGCCAGATGCAACAGGTAGAAACTGCAAAGGCAAATTCCAGATGGATAGAAGGAAAAATGTGGTAACCATTCCAAAGTGGACCAGGCTGCCTTGGGAGGAAGTGGTTCCCCTTCAGTGGAGAGCATCATTTGGAAGGTGGATTATGGGTACTCAGGGACACTGCAGAGGCAATTACTACTCAGATAGGAGTTGGACTAGAGGACCCCTGGGGTGCCTTCCAGGGCTGAGATTCTGTGGTTTCTGTCACACATACAAACGCCCCCACAAATCTCTCCCTCTCAATTCTCTCTCCTTCTCTCTCCCCTCTTCTGTCTCTCTTTTCTGTCTCTCTTGTCTCTTTCTCTGCTTCTTCCTTCTTCCCTGTCTCTCTCTTTCTCCTCCCCTCCTCCCCTCCCTCCCTCTTCTTTCTGTCTCTCCTCTTCATCTTTCTGTTTCTCCCCCCTCCTTTCTTTCTCTCATCTCACTTTTTCTCTCCCTCTGTGTCATTCTGTGTGACTCTGTGTCTCTTTCCTTTCTTGTATCTCTCTCTTTTTCCTTTTCTCTCTCTTTGTCTCCGTCTCTGTCTCTCTCGAGCTTCCTCTCTCTCTCCTCCCTCCCTCCCTCCCTCCCTGTCTGTCTCTGTTTCTCTCTCCCTCCTCTCTCC
>NC_058131.1:320296348-320323286 GCF_016433145.1 Gracilinanus agilis
CCTACCCTTCCTTCCTTCCTTCCTTCCTTCCTTCCTTCCTTCCTTCCTTCCTTCCTTCCTTCCTTCCTTCCTTCCTTCCTGTCTTAGAATTGATACTATGTACTGGTTCCACAGCAGAAAAACATTAAAGACTAGACAATTTGAGTTAAGTGATTTGCCCAGGGTCACACAGCTAAGAAGCGAGCTGAGGCCAAATTTGAATCCAGTAACTCCTGTCCCCAGTCTTAGCTCTCTAACCACTGAACCACCTAGCTGCCCCAGGCACTTGCTTTCTGGTAAGCATTTTTATACCTATGCCACTTCAATCTCCATTTTTTTCCAAGGACTGCCTAGCAAACCAGGCTCAGAGAATGTCTTCACCCATGAACATTGGTCCAATCATGAACATCTGAGAATGTTTGCCCTGAAGGGGACCTTGGCATGTTAGAACAGAGACTTACAGGACTACAAATCACCTAGTCCAAATCTTCCCCTCCAGGGCACACATATTTTGAAGATGAGGAAACTGAGTCTCAGAGAGGTCAAATGATTTGCTCAATGCCACAGCAGATTTGTGACAGGTCCATGGCCGGATGAGACAAGGTAGGGGTGGGGACTGGATTTCTCATTACCTGGGTACTGTAATAGGGAACTCTGGTAAGGTAGCACACCTTCTCTGAAACTAGAGCAGTATTGTCAAATTCCAATAGCAACAGATACCTGGGAGCTACTTATACTGACTTAGAAAACCATCTATTGATATTATCTAAGGTGCATTTTCATTTATTTTGTCCAAAATTTCAAATTATGTTTTTTTAAAAATCCTTACCTTCTGCCTTAGTATCCATTCTAAGACAGAAGAGTGGCAAGGGCTATATGCAATTGGAGTTAAGTGACTTACTCAGGGTCACATAGCTAGGAAATATCTGAGGCCAGATTTGAATCCAGGTCCTCCCACTGCCAGGGCTGGTACTCTATCCACTGTACTACCTTGCTGCCCCTCTCAATTATATATATTTTTAAACTCTTACCTTCTATCTTATAATCAATATTATGTATTGGTTCTAAGGCAAAAGAGTGGTATGGGCTAGGCAATGGAGGTTAAGTGACTTGCCCAGGGTCACACAGCTGGCAAGTATCTCAGGTCATATTTGAACTCAGGACCTCCCATCTCTAAGCCTGGCTCTCAATCCACTGAGCCACCCAGCTGCCCCTCTCAATTACATTTTTATCTGGTTTTGGCCATGTGTGGTGGCTTATGGGCCCTTGGGTTTGACACCTCTGACCTAGAGGACCAAGAGGGTAAGTAACTTACCCAGGATCACATAGCCAGTAAATGCCAAAGAAAGGATTTGAATCAAATGTTCAAGGCCAGTACTCTCTTTCCACTACTCATGCTGGCTTCCCAAACCTCTGGAAAATCCACAAAAAGAATGTAAAAATTGCTATTTAACTAGGCTGAGCCTCAAATACTTCCTACCTGAGTGACCCTGGACAAGTCACTTAACCCCCATCACCTAGCCCTTAGCACTCTTCTGCCTTGGAACCAATGTGCAGTACTGATTCCAAGATAGAAGGAAAGGGGTTTAAAAAAATACAAAACAAACAAACAAAACTAGACTGAGCTCGAGTGCCCCAAATTGTTTCTAGGTTAAGGCCTGCAGTTAGCTCCTGATCTTCTCTCCCCCGTCTGTCTCTCCTTTGCCCACTTCTCCAGCACCTTCCTCCGAGGGGCAGCTCCCCTGTCATGCAGTGTGGACTTATCCCCTGACCCGGCAACGGGGCGCCCTCCCTCTGTCTGTCGGGACCTGGAGGGACCCTTGATCCCCCTTCCCCCGGTGCCCTCGTCTCCCTGCAGTGGCGCCACTGGGGCACACTTTCTCACCGGATTTGGAAGAGCTCTCGCTCTCTGGGCTGTCTGGCTGCATCAAGCCAGCTGTATCATTTCCCTTTCAATTATTCATGCACCTTTCTGCATCCCCCTCCCTCCCCCTTTCCCTCCCCCTCCCCAAGGGCTAAACCCACAGGGTTGCTTTTTGCAGGCCTGTCAGAAATTGTTTCTGCTGACTTTTTTTTTTTTTTTTAAGCTCTGCTGTCCTAAGAAAGACCCTGAATGCGTTCACCTCTCTGGGCCAGGACCAATATGATGTGGCAGAGAAAAAGCTTCAGGGTGCCAGACCATAGGGGGGACTGAGGGCTCCGGTGTCCATTTGGCCCTTGAGGTGGCAAGAGCATGATTCTTGGAGTCAGCAGATCTGAGTTCTAGTCTTGATAGGACACTGGCTGGCTCTATAACCCTAAGCAGAATAATTTTTATTCCTCTGGACCTCCATTTGCTCATCTGTAAAAATGGGGATGGTAATGCTCGAATCATCTACTTCACAGGGTTGTTGGGAGGAAAGTGCTTTATAAATGTCAAGCACTACAGAAATAGCTGTTTCCAGGATCATTATTCTGTGAGCTTCTGGACAAACCTCTTGGTGCCTTTTGCTGACTAAAGAGGCCGACTGGAAACTAGGAAAGTGTCTTGCCTTTGTTTCCTGATGGAGAGACCCAGCTTAGGGATTCTCCAATGCCCTGCCCTGCCCTTTCCTCCCCTTCCCTGCACTGCCTTTCAGGGAAGGCTAAGGCAGAGGAGAGGGTAGCATTATGGGAAGGCACCATCCCAAGGGGGATCTGGAAACACCAAACCACCGAAGCAGGTAACAGTGCCTGAAATTCCACCTTTCCAGAGCCTGTGATGTTTGTTATGATTCGATGTTGCTCTGATTCTATGCCTGAATCCTCTGGGTTCAGGCATGGAATCATAACATCAGAGAAAGTTCTATTTAGAAGGGATGCTTGAACTAGGAACGTGGGAACATAAAATATAAGAGCCAGGAGGAACATCAGAATATAGGAGGTTAGGACAAAAATGTCAGCCCTGGGAGGAACTTCAGAGATCATCCAATTAATTCAACCCCCTCATTTTAGAGAGGAGAAGCCACACAGTTTTTGGCACAGGCAGGTCCAACGCCTTGGTTTCCTCTGCCCTCAGCCCAGCCCTCTTTCCAGAGGGCCACGGGAGTCCAGCAAGAGGAAGACATAGGCTTACTCCCACTGTCCCAGTTCTCATTCTCTGAGATACCCAGACAACTGGTGCTCCCCATGGCATCAGGAGAAGTACTGAAGGGCATTGATGCTGCTTTTATTTAAGTCTGCGACACCTCAGGGCCTCAGCCTCTTTCTCATTCAGTCATCAGTTGGCAGGAAGCTGGAGTCGGTGGAAACTTTCAGCTCCTGTCAGGGTATTTATAGCCGTGTTCTCTCAAGCAGTTGGGAGTTTTTTTGGTTTTTTTTTTTCCAGTTTCATATAATTTTACACTCTTCACAGTAACACAAGTTTTTTTTTTTGTTGTTGTTGTTAATGTTTTTTAAAAAGAGGAAATAAAAAGGCCATATGGGAAGATGCAGAGAAGAAGAGATTGGCCTTCACCTTTGAGGCAGAGACAAACTGCCAAGGGTGGGCAGGCATGGGGGCTGTGAAGACAGAAGGGTGAGATGGGATGGGACTGTCATTCAGATTGGTCTGGTTCATTTTAACGAAGATCCCATAGCTCTTTCTCAAGCCAGTTTTCAACTCACCTAGCATAGAGGTAGAGGGGAGGACACCAGGAGGAAGACCAATGAGCCGGGGAATTTTCCTTGTCTAGACCAGAACTGGGGGGCTCTGAGTGGTGACCAGGAGCCAGGACCCAGAGTTTAGAGTTGGGGGCCTGGGGACTAAGTTAAGACTGAATTGGAAGCTGAAATCCAAGAGCCAGGGCCAAAAGACTGGATAGAGAAGACTGCCCTGGTGTTTGTGGTCTGGTGTTGGATTGGACTTTGGAATGGAGCACCAGGATCAGAATCCAGAGGATCTAGGATGACAAAAGCTGAAGATCAGTTAAGGGCCAAAGTCCCAGGAGACGAGGACTAGGGGTCAAAGCTAGGGTCAAAGGTCCAAAGGATTTTGAGACAGGAATCACACATGTTGTCTTACTCCAACAGGGTCTGAGTTCAACAAGATAATTCCAGACACTAACGTGACAATCGAAATGTAGCTCTTTGCCTAGAGTTTCTTTTTAGAAACTAGTCAAACAAGTCCTCATGTATGGTACAGTATTGAGGTTCTCACACTTTTTGGCCTTAGGACCCCTTGACACTCTTAAAAATTATTGAGGATTCTCCCAAAGGAGTTTTTGTTTATGCAGATTTTATCTTTTGATATTAAATTTTGTTATTAAACATTTTGATATATATTTTGATAAAATATTTTGATATTAAATCATATTGGAAAATAGTTTTGATCTCATTGACCCCCAAAGAGCCTCATAGGCTTCCTGAGGACCTCAGGTCAAGCTCTGGAACCACTGGCTAGTAGAAAGAACATTGGGGGGGCAGCTAGGTAGCTCAGTGGATTGAGAGTCAGGCCTGGAGACGGGAGGTCCTAGGTTCAAATCTGACCTCAAACACTTCCCAGCCGTGTGATCCTGGGCAAGTCACTTGACCCCCATTACCTACCCTTACCACTCTTCTGCCTTGGAGCCAATACACAGTATTGACTCCAAGACGGAAGGTAAGGGTTAAAAAAAGAAAGAAAGAAAGAAAGAAAGAAAGAAAGAAAGAAAGAAAGAAAGAAAGAAAGAAAGAAAGAAAAAAAGAAAGAACATTGGGAAGGCCTACCAAGAGTTATAGTGAGGTGATGCTGTGGATAGAGTACTTGACCTGCAGAAGGAAAGACCTGAGTTAAAATCTGACCTCAGACTCTGCCTAGCTGTGTGACCCTGGACAAGTCACTTAATCTCTGTTTCTTCATCTATAAAATGGGGATGATAATAGCACCTCCCTCATAGGGTTATTGCAAAGATCAAATGAGATTATCTATGAACTATGGTTTGCAAATCTTTTATTTATTTATTTTTTGTGAGAAACCCTTACTGTGTATTAATTCTAAGGCAGAAGAGTGGTAAGGACTAGGCAATGGGGGTCAACTGACTTACCCAGGGTCATACAGCTGGGAAGTGTCTGAGGCCAGATTTGAACCCAGGACCTCCCCTCTCTAGACCTGGCTCTCAATCCACGGAGCCACCCAGCTGCCCCTGTGGTTTGCGAATCTTAAAGTGCCATATAAATGCTAGCAATTCTGTTCTCTTCCTGGCTCTGCCATTTACTACTGTGATTCTAGTCAAGACAATTCCCCATTCTGGGCCTCAGTTCCTTCATCTATAAACTGTTTGATTTTATAGGCTCTGTGGTCCCTATCCTCCTCTGATCTTCCGTGTTCTAAGGACCATCCCCACACTGATGTTTTGTGTTCTACGGGTCATCTTAGCCTGTTTTATGTTCTGAAGACCATCCCAGCGCTAATATTTTATATTATGAAGGCCATCCCAGCTCTAATGTTTTATGTTCTACGGGCCATCCCAGCTTTAAAATTCCATATACCATCATCCCCTCCTACCCTCCCTTTTTCTACAAGTCCCCCCTCACCAACCACAGCCTGTCATGTATACCGAGTATTTGCAGAGCACCCACTCGAGAAAACATGGTTATTTATAAACTGCCAGGAGGCCTCTGAGAGGGTGGGAGACTACAGCCTGACAAAAGGATCTAGCTGGGAGGAAGCTCTATTCTGGGGTGGAAGCTAGAGTCTGAGGCAAGTGCCCAGCTGGTCATTGGCTGGTGGAGTAAGTATGGATGGTTTAGTCAGCCCTTTTCCCTTTTTCCTTTTCATTCAAGTCCCCCTCTTACCTCACTTAAGCAGCAAGTTTACATTCACTATCAGGAGCTCTTAGGGCAAGTGTCACCATCGCCTTTTTAAAGATGAGGAAACTGAGGCTCGGAGAGAGGAAAGTAGGTGTCCAAGGTCAAATAGCTGGTAGATGCAAGGTGGCACTGGGAAGAGAGCACTAGAATTGCAGTTAGGAGAACTAGGAGTCAAGTCCTAATTCTTCCACTAGACCTTAGACCAATCATTCTACTGTATGAGCCTCTGTTTCTTCAGCAATCAAATGAGGATAATAACACCTTCATCTCAGAGTCACTGAGAGGATAATAATAAAATCATATATGCACAGTGCCTGGCACATAGTAGGCACTTAATAAATGGTCATTTCCATCCTTTCTTTCCTTCCTGCCTACTCCATTCCTCCCTCCACTCCTTCCTTTCTTTTTCCTTTCCTTCCTTCCTCATGGATGTATGTTTCTTAAACGCAAAACCAGTTTCCTTTTTGTCCTTGTAGCCTCGACATCTAGCACAGAGCCTGCCACCTTACTAGGCACTTAATAAATGCATGTTAATTGATTGACTGATCTCTAAAATGGGAACAGCAATTCCTGCCCTGCCAAGCTCCAGGAGCAGTTGTAAAAATCAAATGAGATAATGGTTGTAAAAGCACTTTGTAAAGCATTATACACATAGAAGTTATTATTTATGCTCCTGAAAAGCATATGGATTAATTCCTCCATTGCACAATTGTCACGATGAGTAAAGAGGAGTAGAGTGAAATGTAACTCTTTACCCAAAGAGCATTATCCAAAGCTCTTTACCCATTTAATCGGGACAATTCCATTGTGACTCTGTTGTCCTCTGTCGGTCCTGCTTTCTTGTCTTTCCTCATGGGATGGTCCATCAAGACAGTGATGGCGGTGACAAATGAGTCAAAGACCATATGAAGTCACCCAAGAGTGAACCTGATCTGTATAAACTCGGACTACTTGTCTAGAGGCAGTTCCTGCCTTCTGAAAGGTAGCCCTCCAAGGTGGAAGACCCCGGCAGTAGAAAAATGACCATTATGTGCGGGGTGGGGTGGGGAAGTGACTTTTTTTTAATTAACCAAGCCTGTGTTTTTCCCACAGGTAGGGAACTCACAATAACAAACTCTCATCAATGCAGCTCAGTGCCTATTCGGAGCCTGAGTTTTAGAGCGGTGCCTGGAGCTCTGAGAGATTAAATGATATGTCCAGGGTCATATAACCAGGATATGTAAGAATTGGAACCTGAACTCAGGCCTTTCCTCCATTTCCATAAAATGGCTTCTGTAGGCAGCTAGTTGGAACCATGGAGAGAGCACTATGCCTGGAAGACTCAGTTTACTCAACTGTAAAATGAGGATAATAGTCACTACCTACTGGAGTTATATCAAATAAGATAATATTTGTTAAGTGTCTAGCACCTAGTAGTATTTAATAAATGCTTATTCCCTTCCTCCCACTTCCTTGGCCATTACACTACTCTGCCCATAGCATGGAGATTATATTATTAGTATTAACAGTATTATATTAATTGAATTAGTATACTGATTAAATTATATTATGGATTAATCTTCCTAATAATAGCTCAGGTTTCTTTAGCAATTTAAGATTCACAAAGCATTTGCATCAATTATCCCATTTGTAAGAATGAAATTTGGGAGATGCCATCTTTAAGTATATATATGTATTTTCTATGGACACGTGGAAATTATCAAACTACATTTCCCGTGGTCCAACAGGTTTCTGGTTCCAGTTCTTTGGGTGTGGGGACGCCTACGTCTCCACGTAGAGATCAGTTTAAATCTCCTGGGTTGGGGGGGAGTGGCCTCTTGGCCAGCAGACTCAGGAAGAGAGGTAACAATAATGGCTGGGGCGGCAGTTTTGAATTCTTACAAACGCGTGGTCTAATGACTTTATCTATCAGCATGGCTTTAATTAAAATACTAATTTTTATATTTATAGTAGCCTTTATTATTTTTTACATTTATACATTTGCTTCTCATAATAACCCTGAGCTTAATGATGGTTGTGTGGACATTGCTATCCTGGCATATGGCAGTATGGTGGAGTGGGTAGAGTCCACTTCTTTGTCTGGGCTCCAATTCCATATCTAAAGTGTACCAGTTTAAGAGGATGTCGCTCAATTGGGGAATGGCTGAACAAACTGTGTATGTGATGGTGATGGAATACTATTGTGCTATAAAGAATGATGAACAGGATGATTTCAGAAAGAGCTGGAAAGACCTATGTGAACTGATGCAGAGTGAAATAAGCAGAACCAGGAGAGAACATTGTGGGCCGATCAAATGTGACAAATTTTGCTACTAGCAACAATACAATGATCCAGGACAATTCTGAGGGACTTGTGAAAAAGAACGCTATCCACCTCCAGAGAAAGAACTGTTGGAGTAGTGGAGTAGGAATGCTGATGAAAACATGATTTATCACTTGTTTATTTGGGTTTATGTTGTGGGGTTTGGGTTTTGTAAGATTATTCACTTACAAAAATTAATAATATGGAAATATGTTTTGTGTATATATGTAATACACATTTAACCCATATTGAATTGCTTGTCAGCTCTGGAAGGGGGGAGGGAAGAAGAGAGAGAGACAACATGGATCATATAACTTCAGAAAACTTCCATAAAAATTTGTTATTAAAATAAATCACCTAATCTCTCAGAAACTCAGTTTCCTTATCTGCAAAATGGGGGTAAATTTTTCTTGCTCTATCTACCTAATGGAATTGTTGAAATGAAAACATTATATAAATATGGTGATGTTATTATTGTTGTAGTTGTTATCGACGATAACATGGCAGCCCTGAGATGGAAGGCAATAGAAGCCAGGAATGGTGGCCAGGCATCCTGACTCTCAACTCAGAACAAGGAATTACAAGCATTCAGATTTTCTCTCTGAGTTGGGACTGATGCAGACCTATGAATAGGATAGATCCTGGGTAATGGAGAGGGAAGACCTTCAACTGTGGGCTGAGAATCTTATGAGCCCACCCATTTGGGGCTCATCTGAATTTTTCTTCCCTGACAACATTGTAGGTAATATCTTGTCAAGTCCCTTCTCTTCTCTGTGGCTGTTTTATCATCTGTCAAGTTAAGTACTTGGGCTACCTGATATACCCAAATCCTCCAGCTTTAAGGCCTGAAGTCAGGAAGACCTGAGTTCAAATTCAGTCTCAGACACTTACTAGTTGTGTGACTCTGGACAAGTCATTTAATCTTGTTTGCCTCAGTTTATTCATCTGTAACATGATCTAGAGAAGGAAATGGCAAACCATTTTAGTATCTTAGCCAAGAAAACCCCAAATGAGATTATAAAGAGTCAGACTGGGCTAAACAACAACAACAAAATTATTATTATTATTAATATTATTAATATAGCATAGGGCATGTATCATGCTTATCACCTTATCCCTGAAACCTAGGGTGGGATCTTCCATATCTTTACTTCATTACTTCAAAGATCTATGATTTCATTGAAGTTACTCCTTCTACATACACAGAGAACATCTTAGCAAACAATTTTTTAAAATGCTACTTTTGAAAAAAATCCTCTCTTGGTGGTGACCAACCCTCTGGTAATATGTCCAAGCTTAGTAGGGTTGGTCCTTGAGCTAGTATTTCTATAACATTTTCAAGTTTGCAAAGTTTATGTGACTTCATATGATCCTCTTAATGACTCAGTGAGGCCAAATGCCTCTTTTGTTGCCATCTTTCAGATGACAAAACTGCAGTTCAGACAGACTTATGGAGAACCTCAGAGAACCTGCTTCTGACCTCATACAATTCCCCTAAAAGCACAATCAGGACAGCATGGTTCCTGAGTGCTTGCTGAGGCTGAATAGACAGTCGGTGGCAGAGTAAATCTATGTTTAATTACTTGACATGGAGGAGAAAAGGCCTGTGGGTAAAATTTGGAAAGACTCCATCCTGTGGGTGATACCCAGAGAACCAATGGATGATGTTAGATTGATTCGGGTGTCCAAGGGTGCTGGTTTATGACCAAAATATAGATCACTGATTGAACAACAAGATTGCTTCTTGCTTACTCAGAATTGAGAGCCCTGGTAAGGAAATTAGAGATGCAAAGAGTAGAGAATGAGATAGAGAATAGCTTAAAAAATGAAAAAAAAAAAAGCCAGCTCCTCCCAGTTCCAGCACATATCAAGATGCCAAATAAGAGACCTCCTTGGATCCAGGATCACACTTGGGGCAAACCTACTGGAAGATGGTACAGTGTGTGGAGCCACCATAGGGATAGAGAGGTTTAAGTTCAGAAGTCAAGGCAATCTGTTTTGGGAACAGATCCAGAAAATACAAAGAAGTTGTATTTTGCTATAATTGTTCGTTAGATGGAGGACCTCAGATACCTCCCAAAGGAACTATTGGCCAGTAGCATCATGACCAAGTCTGGTAATCCACACGCCTGACCTACTGTGATGGCACAAAAGGAACCTTGGAAATTTTGTATATGTGTAGATTGTGATACTTGGAATAAGAAAACAAAAGGGATCTATACATTATCCCATGGATGTAGGCAATGACTTTTAGTCTTGAACTTATATAGTTGATACCATCCATACTCCATGGGCAAAGGACATAAGGAGAAGATGGTTTCCCATTGGGCAGTTTGAGTGGTATGCCAAAAAAATTTATGGGGCACCTGCCATTTTTCAATGGCTCATAGAAAGGTTGATTTGTGACATGAACTTCTTAGAATTATTGGTTGTATATATAGATATTCTGACTTTATTTGGAAAAATTCTGGAAGAACACGAGGAAAGAAAAGGCCTAATAGTCTTCCTTCTCTCCTCTTAGCATACTGTTGAAAGATGCTGGTCAACCAACATGGAGGGAGTGGTCAACCAACAAGTATATATTCAATGTTTACTTTGTTCCAGTGATCTTAATTCCTAAATCCAATGACCTTTTTTTTTCTATCCTTACCCATATTTTGTATATACTTAAAAGTACCTATGTGGTTTTGCTTGATAAAATATAAGCTCCCTGAAGGCAGGTATTATTTCATTCTTTGTAACTGTATTTCTAGAATCTAATACAGTGCATGGTACATAGTTGGGGCTTGACAAATGCTCAAGATTGACCAATGCATTGATTATCCTTGAGAGAAGAGGAGTATGTATCACTTGGCCATACATCTAAAGATTTTTTTCTTACAGTTAAAGACTTTTCTAAGATTTGGTGACTTTAACTGAACATCTATGAAGATTTATGCCATTATCACTAAGCTTCTCATTGATCTCGCCCTGGGAGGCAATGTGATAGAAGGGAATGAATGCGAGATTTGGTGTCAGAGATTCTGCATTCAAATCCTGACACTTAGTCTCTGTGGACCTCAATTTCCTCACCCATAAAATGATGGGGTTGGATTTGATGGCCTTCTAAGTTTCCTTCCAGTTCTAAATCTGTAATCCTATCCTAGCCGACAAAAACAAAAATGAAAGGACAAAAAAAGGCACTCTGATCTGACTCCTCAGGTATTATTTGTAAACCACTGGGAAAATAAATGAGATCAAGTCTTCTAGGCCTTGGTCAACTGCCTCAAGCATACATGGTTGTTGGTCTGTACAAGTCCAAGTCAGCTGTCTGTATTATACACGGCAAACAGCTTCCTAGCCATGAGAATAATTAGAGCAGGGCATTGATGCTACCAGAAGTTGTTTTCTTTGCAAAAGAGAACTTCCTGAAAGTGGGACACTTTATTCCACTCACAAGTAGGCTGTGGCTTTGAAGTGGTTTTGAAATGGACTGTCACTGATAAATTTTGAGATTGTGTTTATGGAGCTTAATTTTAAGGGAAACTCGGTTACAACCCATGTCATATTCTGACCAGCACTAATTATCTAGAGTGCCTAGTAGAGATGGGCAGCAGTACAAATCAACTATGAGTTCAACATGCTTTACCAATGAGGGAAGATGAATGTGGACTCAGGTGTTCTATCCCATAGATCTTTTGTCCCTAAAGCTAGGATGGGAGTGAAATGTACCATGAGGGAGTGAAAATTATCTGTGACACTCCTGGAGCCAGGCGAATGGACATGTCAAAATGGTTGAAAATCTGGGAAAGTGTGCCATTAGTGAATAAAAATTTTGTCAGGTTCGATCAAATTATCCTCCCAAATGATGGGACAATTCAATGACAAAAAGTAAAAAAAAAAAAAAAGAAGAAGAATGCAACCATGGAAGACTCAAGTTTTGTTTCCTAGAAGGCATTCCATTGTGAGAGGATGGGAAAAGATGGAGTTCTGATGATGGGGACTGGATGAGATACTTTCCAAAGTCTATTGCCCTATGGCCATAACACATTGCATGACAGTTTAAACATGACGTTACATAACAGAATAAACTATAGAGCTGTTACAAAATATATTTTACTAATGCAAGATGGCATCCAATGTCTATAGGAAGTATGAGACCTGTACTTGATTTATTCAAAGGAAAGTACTACTGTCAATTCATATGGTTTTTCTGGAGTATAAGTATCAGTTATACTTTGGAGTTTATGTGTATGATTTTTTTTAACTCCTGGATGAAGATGGATAGAATATAAGCAACATCTTGATGGTGGCAGACAATTTCACCCAGTATGTGCAAGCACAGCCAACCAACCAATCAATCAACCAACAAGTATTTAATAAGTGCCTACTAGGTGCCAGGCAAATAAGGCGCAAAAGCTTCTTTATGGTTGCCAAGGTGTTGTGGGAAATGTATTTCTTGGGATGAAGGTTCCCTGCCAGGATCTCTCTGGCAAAGGTCAAGATTTTGAGAGCATGCTGCTCAAGGAGGTGTTAGTTTTGGCAAGAATCAAGAAATCTAGAGCTACGCCCTACCATCCTCAGGGAGATTTAACGTCAGAACATTTTAATCACACAATAGTGAACTTGTTGGGAAACTCAAGAGCCAAGCAGAAAGCTCACTGGAGTCAGCATGCAGCATTTTGAGGGTATGCCTCAAATGCCATTAAGGATGACGCCATAGACTTTTCCCCATACTTGCCAATCTTTGGGTAAGAGCCACATTTATCTATCGATTTGTACTTTGGAGCCTCAGAAGAACGGGAAGATGGGGAGACTTATAACCAGTATGTCTTTGGGCTGAGATACTGACTGAAGGATGTCCAGTGTCTAGTTATGGCCTCCACATAAAAAGGTTCCAGAGAATAAGAAACTACATCATCCTCAAATTTACTCTCAAGAATTCTAATTTAAAATGTAGATTTAAGTCCTACTAAGAATCCTCAAGTACCAGAAATTTAGACCATATAAAAACAAAATATATCAATAATTTTGTTAAACAAAGAAACATCTGCCAATCTACAAAATAATCTTGGAGAAAGGTCAGGATGTTGAAGATATGTGTATATATGTATGGGGGGTGGAGAGGGAAAGGGAAAGGGGGAGAGAGGAAGGAAGGGAGGCAGAGAGAGGGAGAGGGAGAGATAGGAAGAGGGAGGGAGAAGGAGGGAGAGAGAGAGAGACAGAGAGACAGAGAGAGACAGAGAGACAGAGAAAGAGAGAGAAAAGAAAAATGTAGTATGTAGTTGGATTCCTTGTTGAGAAAGAGAAAAAAACATAGAAAACTGGACAAGTAGGCCACCTGCCCATCATCACAGAATTGTTCCACCATCAAGAGGACAAATGAAACAGAGAAGAATTGTCTATCACAAGTTTCTGATGGGCTGTTGGAGCTAGTCAATGACTCATAATATGGAGAATATATGTGTTATCATTAGGATGAAGAAGAAATATAATGATGGGATGGTCTTAATTAATAGGGAAATCTGCTAAGATCTCATAACCCCAAGAGAATGTCTGCCATGTGTGCTACTAGAAATATTGGGGTCCTTGAATTGCATTTCCCATGAGCCCACTGGCTTCCCGTCAGTTACACAATGATGTAGACAGATGAATAAAATTGAGGGGCTGGCGTTTCACTTCCTCTTTGCTCTCTATCCACCATGGTGGCTGCAGGCAACAGCATGCTTTTAAACTCCCTAAGCTAGCATGGCACGTGACTTTATTTTCTAGTGGCCACTAATAAATCTTTAAATAATAAATTTATATATATAAATGATAAATTTTAAAATAAGATAATAAATAATAAATCTTTAAAAACCCATGATATCTTTAAAGTTATTATTTATATTCATTTTATTTTTTACACATGACAAGGTGGAAGAAAGATGAATCCAGGAGCTCCTCCTTTCCTTCCTAATTCTCTAGCCCTAAAAGAATGGAGGGTCTTCATAGAATTTGTGTTTTTAGGTACTGCAGCCAGCATGGGCCATTTATAATGGGGAAAACCAGGGAAGTTGACTTAAATATTAATTGTGGGCTCTGTGGGGTGGATAGGAGACAGGAAGGGACAATGGGTAAGACTTTACAAGCCAGGAAACCAGGTTTAACTATGAGGGAATGACTATTGACTGAAATGGAAGTTAAGCCTGACCAAATGTCACTCAGCCCCACCCAGCCTGGAATAAATTCAGATTATTACATACACACAATGAGGACCTAAAATTACTAAAAACACATAGGGAATCAGTTTAATTATAATATGAGGGGATTGGAAAGGGGGTTAGGTAAGCTATGACTAACAACTTAGGACTGGAGTCAAAAAGGGTAAGATCCCTAGCCAAACTGGCTTCTGCCAGGCTTTGACAGCTTGGCTAAGGACCTAGGGAAGAGGGCTTGAACTTGGGATCTCACAACTATTCCAGGGATGTTTTCAGGATGCCAGGAACCAACTCCTCCAGAACTAATGAACCAAAGTAGCCAGGTAAGGAGTGAAGTCTGCAAGCTGTCCACCAGATCACAGGCCACTTCCCTACTCAGTGTTGTCTTGCAAGATTGATGTCTTCTGCTTTCAACCTTCACCACTCTCCAAGATCCCAGGAAATCAGGGTACAGCTCCACTAGCTCTGAGGTCTCCCACAGGCAGTTACAGCTTGTCCCAACCACCATGGAGTCCATCTCAGAGAGAGAGCAAGCCACTTCCTGCTTCCCCATTCCATGTGGAATTCTCCAGCCCTTCCTGTTAGGTCTCCTAAATGATAACTAAGTAATCTTCCTCACAACACATTCCAAAGTTGAGGAATGGGACTGAAACCTATTGAATGTGGGGATAGTGAGAGTCAGCCTGGATCAACCATGAGCTTAGGTCTGAAACTCAGTGAAACTGAGTTTTCCAAAATAAAGCAAGAACACTTCTTAATAACCAAGTTGTCTTGATACCCCAGGAAAAAGAGAGAAGGTAAATGCAGGTAAATGATTCTCATGTATGGTCTTGGCAGGAAAACTCAGCTTGTGATGTTAGACATTCCCTCTGTCTTTGGTCTACTGCATAAAACCCTGATATGTGATCCTATAGGACGTGGACCACCACCCTAGCTCAGGTCTTCATCCCCTCCCAAGTGGACAATTGCAAGACCCTCCTAATTAGACTCAGTATTTCCTCTCTCATTAGATTGTGAGATCTTCAGGGGGCAGGAACTGTCTTTTGCCTCTTTCCATATCCCCAGCCCTTAGCACAGTGCCTGCTATAGAGAGGGCACTTAATAAATGTTTATTGACCGACCATTTCTTTTCTTTCAAGGCATCGTGTACCCCGCTACTAAATGGATATTCCTAAACATGGATCTGACCAAGTTGTTCTATTGCTTATGAAGCTCCAATATATTTCTCTTGTCTCAGACTAAAAGCAAACTCCTCTGTTTGGCTTTTAAAACCTTCCTGATCTAGAGCCAGCTTACCTTTCCAAGCTAATTGCACATCTCTCTCCTTCATGCACTTTACATTCCAGACAAAATGACATACCTGCTATTTCCCATCCATAGCCTGAGTGTCCTGCCTTCAGATCTTTACATAAATAAGCCTGCCTGAAATCCCCTTCCTCCCCTCTTCCACCTAATAGAATCATTCCTTGCTTCTTTCCATGTTCAACTGAAGTGTCGCCTAATGAGACAAGATTTCTGAAACCTTTTTTGTTTCATGGGACTCCTTTTGCAGCCTGAGGAGAGTTATGGTCCCCTTTCTCAGAATAACATTTGTCAATGCCTAAAATATAGCACAGAAAATTACAAAGGAAACCAAAGGTTAATGAAAATAAAGATCCCATTTTTCCCCATGTAGGTTCATTGACTTTCTGACATCTGGCATTCACGGATGAAACACCTGTCCTAGAGGAAACCTATCAGAATAGGTTTTATTATGTGTTTTGTGTTTACTTTCCTGTCTGCATGTTATTTTCCACCAATGGAAAGTAAGCTTCTCGAGGGCAGGTACTATTTCATTGTTGTCTTTTGTGCCTGGCACCTGGCAGCACTTAAATGCTTAATAAATATTTGTTGAATGTTTTGTGAATGAAATGAATGAATGTTATGGATTGTGTATAATCTCTGTATTTGGTATTTAGTACGCCAATATGAGGCAGCTAGATAATGTATTGGCTAGAGTCCTTGGGCCTGGAGGTAGGGAAACTTGAGTTCAAATCTGACCAGTTGTGTGACCCTGGACAAGTGACTTAATCTCTGTTTGCCTCAGTTTTCTAGCTTGTAAAATGGGGAAAATAACAGCACCTTCCTAGCATGGTTGTTGTGAAAGTCCAAAGAAATGATATTTATAAAGCACTTAGCATATAGTAGGTGCTATAAAGCTCAAGAAGCTGGCAAGATAAAGGGGGAAGATAATCCCCAAAAGGAAGCAGCAAGGTAGAGGAGTTCTTCCAGGAAAAGGAAAGGAACTCAGTTAAGGGGCATGATGAAGAAATACAAAGCAGTGTAGCAGATGGGAAGTGGAGTGATAGATGGATTCCCTCCTTAAAGGGAGGCTCTGAGGAGAGCTCCCAGCTCCACCCTTCAATCAGAGGGGTCCCAGAATAGAGGGTACCACTGAGGCATGAGTCCCAAGGCTGATGTGATCTTGCAAGATGATGAGGTTCCTGTTGATGAAGTTTCAGGAACCTGATAGAGGCCAAAGGAGGGCAGCCAGGAGGGGGGGAAAATAAAAAATCAAATCTAAAAACACTTATTCCTTTCCTTTCCCCTTCTGTATGATGCAAGTGTTTTTGCTACATGTGTTCTGTGTCTGGTTTCCACGTGTGACCAGTACATTTGGACTGTCATATATCAGAAATGTGAGTGTTACATACAGAGCGTCGATATATGTTTTGGAAAATTAACTGATGCCTGTGCCATATGCTGACTAATAAATGTTTATGTAGATCCTTAAAGGCAGATTACCTGACTTAAGTTGTAGAGATAGCAATTCTTTTTCACTAGGTTAAGGGAACATGTAGAGGAGAGGTCATCATCCCCCCCCAACACACACACACACACACACACACACACACACACAAATCTTGGAGTGAAGAGAGTCTCAATTACTGGGGAGAAGTCTTAGGACTATGGCTCCCAGAAGGCTCTGCACCAGCCCACAGTAGAGCAAAGTGTCCCAGCTCAGGGCATATTAAAAAGCCTAGGAAAGTCTCACGAGAGGAAAACCTCCATGCTTGGGCAGCAGAGTACAAGGATAGAGATAGCAGAAACCCAAGGAGACTGGAAGCTGGAATAGACAGCGGTAGAGAATGGGGGTGGAGGAGGCAGCCAAGTAGAATCAGGCTTAATTCTGAACCCCAGATGACAGCCCCTGCTAGACTGTGTACCCCAGACAGTCAGACAGAATTAGAATGGGAAGAGGCTGGGCAGAGGCACTCTGCTGTGGACCTTCATCTTAGCAGCTGTGCATTGTTTGGCCACTCTCACTCAATTTCTGCTAAGCTGGGGACCCAGGGAAGATGGGTCAGATCTAGGATGCCCACGAGACCATTGAAGGGGAGCAGCTAGGCGGCTTAGTGGATTGAGAGCCAGGCCTAGAGATGGGAGGTCCTGGGTTCAAATATGTCCTCGGGCACTTCCTAGCTGTGTGACCTTGGGCAAGTCACTTAACTCTCATTACCTAGCTCTTATCACTTCTGCCTGGGAACCAATACACAGCATTGATTCTACAGGACAGAGAGCAAGAGAGCGAGAGCGAGAGCAAGAGCGAGAGAGAGAGAGAGAGAGGGAGAGAGAGAGAGAGAAAGAGAGAGAGAGAGAGAGAGATGGACAGACAGACAGACAGACAGACAATTGTAGGGAGATAGTCATTTGATTGTGAGTGCAGTGAGTTGTGACTAAATGTCCTTTTTTGCACCAACTTCATGTGTTTCAGTAACAATGATGGGGACAAATAAGCAAGTGTAAAAGCAGTGATTTCTGAGAGGTTGGCTGAAAGTAAGCCTGGTCTATATAAACTCAGCACTGGGCTTTTGGATCATAGGTTATAGAAGGCTAAAAAATTTCTATTTTATCCTAGTAGCAATAGGAAGCTGCCAATGGTTTTTGAGCAAAGAAATGACCTGGACAGAGCTGTGTACTAGGAAGATTAATCTGACAGTGGTGAATAGAATGAATTAGCTGAGAAAAATTGGAGTAAGAGGCTAGCAGTTAATAAACTGCTACTACCAGGGAGGGATGAGGAGGATGTGCATCAGAGTTTTGGCAGGGGAAGTGAAAAAAAGGAAAAAGATGAGAACGAAATTTCAGAGGTAAAACTGCTAAGACTTGGGACTTTATGAGCCCCACTTCCCAGCTCTCTCCACCTGCCTAAACCTGGAAATATGGCCAGCCTGAATGCGTGTATCTGTGTCTGTGTGTCTGTGTGTGTACTGGTGCGTAGGGAGACCCGGAGGCCTCTGGGAGGTGCCCGGATATTGTGCCTGGCTCCCTGCCTCTGCCTCTATAACAGGAGCCTAGCTCCTCTCAGCCCAGACACTTTCCAGGCAGCTCCACATCAGGTCTGGTTTTCTCTTGTTGTTTTTTCCCCTCACAAGAAGATTGGCTCCCTTTCTCCTCCTCCTCCTTTTCTTTTTTCTTCCTCCTCCTTCTGCTCCTCCTATTCCTTCTCCTTCTCCTCACCATCCTCCTAAACAACTGCCTGTGGCTACAGTGGACAAATTTACTTCTAATGCCTCCAAAGCTATTAGCTTTCACTCCACAAGCTCCAAGTGAGAGCTGTTTAGTTTCAGAAATAGAAATTCTCCTCTGGCCCCTCTCCTTCCCCCCACTGTCCTCCTCTTCCTTCCCTTGTCCTCCTGTCCTTTCTTCTCCTCTCTGATCTGCCAATCTCCAGAAGCAGGAGAAACTAAGTGAGGAAGGCCCAATGTTCCCAAACTTAAAAGTCCCCATTTCCAAGATGGGTTATTATGCGTCCCAGACAATCATTTGCTCCAAGTTGGCCCAAACTGTTGGCATCTCCAAAAGACCCTGGGGCCAGAGAGAGAGGCTGGAGAGCTATGAGAAGAAGATCTCCAGTGGGAGGATAAGAACAAAGATGAAGCTTCCTGGCCTCAGAATGAGTGGGCTTCTTGTCTAACCCAGAACCAGGCAGATGAGAAACAGTCTTTTCTCGCCTCTCCTTGCTTGGCCCCCAAAACACCTAGGAAACCAGTCCAGGGAGAGGTAGGCAGCCAAACCTCCTGGAGGAAGCTTGGTTGTCTTGGCCTAACTGAGTAGAGGAGGAGGAGGGGCTCATGCTGCCACTATAAATATGAAGAAAAACAGTAGAACATATGGACTCCACTCCCTCTCCCCACCCTCTCAGCAGAGGGCTTTGCCTCTTATTTTACTGAGAAAGTAGAGGATATTAGCCCTAACTTCCCTTTTCTTCCCTCTCTGGACTTCAAAATCCCAAGGCATCACCCCTCCTTCTCTCCTCCTTTACCGTAATTTCTGATGTAGAGAGAGGTGGCTCCTCACTCATATGCCAGGCCTTCTGCTCATACCCCAGATTCCATCGCCTTCTGTAGATTGTCCTCACAATCATCCCGTTCCTCTCTCTCTAAATTTCTAAAGGTCTACTGGCTGACTTCCTGTTGCCTACAGATGCATCCAGATCATTCCTTTGAAAAAGTCCTCACTTGACCCTATTATTCCTTCAAACTATTGTCCTAAATCTTTCTTCTCTTTCATATCTAAACTCCTAGAAAAAAACTCTCTGTATTTCCTGCACCTTTTCTCCTCTCACTCCTTTCCCCCACTCCCTTGCTATCTGGCTTCCAACTTCATCACTCAATTGAACTCTTTCCAAAGTTACAAATGACTTCTTAAACCTTTATTTGGATGACCTTTTCCCATTCTTCTTGATCTCTATGCACCATTTGACACTGTTAATCACTCATTTCTCCTGGACCTGGAGGGGACTGAGCAGATTTCACCCCAATCATATCACTTTGGGAGTACTAAAAACTCTTAAGCTGGAAGAGTTAATGAGTTGTTTTGTTTTTTTCATCTAAGAATTACTTTTAAAAACAAATGAGAGAATAGAGGAAAAAACGGGGAAGACATAAATGACATAGAAGGAAGGTTTTTTTAAAAAGAGAATTAATACTTATTACAAGAGATATGAATCCTTGTCCTCCCCAAAAAAGAGCTCCTTGAAAATTAGGACGGACCAAATGGAAACTGATTCTATGAAACTATTAGAAATATAAAAAACAAAATTAAAAGACAGAAAAAATAGAAAAAAATGTGAGCTACTTCATAGCAAAAACAAATGACCTAGAAAATGAACTAAGGAGGGATAATTTAAGAATCATAGGACTACTTCAAAGCTATGAATAAAGAAAAAAGAGATTAGTCATCATATTTCAGGAAATTATAAAAGAAAACTCTTCAGATCTTTTAGAACAAGAGGGAAAGGTAGAAACTGAAAAAACCTATCAGTCATCTCCTGAAAGAAACCCCAAAATGAAAACTTTCACAATATTACAACCCAAATCCAGAGCTCATATGTCAAATTTAAAAATACTATGAGCAGCCAGAAGGAAAGAATTCAAGTACCCAGAAATCACAGTCAAAATCACACATGATTTAGCAGTCACCAGTCTGAAGGAGTAGAGCAAAATATCTAGACAAACAACCAAGAATAATTTATCCAGCAAAATTTAGTATAATTTTATAGGGGAGGAAATGGATCTTTAATAAAATAGAGTACTTCCAAACATTCCTGATGAAAATACCAGAGCTAAGTAGAAAAACTGTCATACAAACATAGAAGTCAAGAGAAATATAAAAAGATAAATGTATTTAAGTAATCATAAGGAACTAAAGTTAAAAAGTTTATATTCCTAAATGTGGAAATGATACATATAACCTCTCAAAACTCTATGATTAGGGATTATAAAGGGAGTCTAGGCAGAAGTTCTAGGAGTGATTGTGCTACATTTTGATGATCTTAAAAGAATGGAAAGTATGTGGAAGAGGAATATACTGGGAGAGGGAGAAAGGTAAAGGAAGAATATGAAAGATTATCTTATTTAAAAGTAGAAGCCAACAAAGAGGAGAGTATGGAGGTGGGGGTAATAACTGAAATTTGACACCCCCCAAAATGGTCAAACATACACACATAAAATTTTCATTTAACAGAGAAGCAAAAGGAAAAGAAATTAGGGGGAAGAAAGAGGGAGGGAAAGTGAGTCAAAAACAAAACAAACTCTTAAAAATGGAGTTGAAAAAAGAAAGTAAAGTATAAGAGAATTGGATGGAGAGGAATACACAATTAGCAATAATAACTGTGAATGTAAATGAGATGAACTCACCTATAAAATGGAATAGGATAGAAGAATGAATTTTAAAATGGAAGCCAACAATATGATGTTTGGAAGAATGTAAAGATATATGAGTTAAAATAGCTGATGTGAAAAAAAGGCAGAGATAGCAATTATGACCTCAGATTAAGCAACAGAAAAAAAAAACAGACGATTAAAAGATATAAACAGAGAAACTACATTTTGCTAAAAAGCACCATAGATGATGGAATACTATTGTGCTCAAAGGAATAATAAACTGGAGGAATTCCATGTGAACTGGAAAGACCTCCAGGAATTGATGCAGAGTGAAAGGAGCAGAGCCAGAAGAACATTGTACACAGAGACCTATACACTGTGGTAAAATTGAATATAATGGACTTTTGTACTAGCAGTAATGCAATGACCCAGGACACATTCAGAGGAAGAACTACAGAAGTGGAAACACAGAAGAAAAACAACCGCTTGAACACATGGGTTGATATGGACATGGTTGGGGATGTAGACTTGAAACAAACACACCAATGTAACTATCAATAATATGGAAATAAGTCTTGATTGATGACACATGTTAAAACCAGTGGAAATGTGCATTGGATATGGAGGGGAATGAAGGGGGGTGAAGGGGAAAGTAAAAACATGAATCATGTAACCATGGAAAATTTTTCTAAAAAAAAAAAATAAAATATTTAAATAAAAAAATAAAAAATAAAAAGCACCATAGACAATGAGTTAATATCAATACTAAAAATATATGCACCAAATTATTCAAGGAAAAGTTAAGTGAGTTACAAGAAGAAATGGACAGTAAAACTATAATAGTGAGAAACTTCAATTTACCTCTCACATCTAGAAAAATCTAGCCAAAAAAAAAAAAAAGAAGAAGAAGAAATGATAATTAAGTGAGAGATCATAGATCTCCAAAGGATATTGAATGGGAATAGAAAAGAATGTACTTATTTCTCTAGCACTTTTAGAAAAATTGACCATGTGTAAAGGGCATAAAAACCTCATAAACAAATGCAAAAAAACCCCAGAAACATTAAATGCATATTTTACTGACTTAATGCAATAAATATTACATTCAATAAAGGGATTTTAAGCAAAGATTAAAAATTAATTAGAAGCCAACTAACTTAATCCTAAAGAATAAATCTTGGAAATAATAACTAATTTAATTAAATGTAAATAGCAGTAATCAGACAACATACCAAAATTTGTGGCATGCAGCCAAAGCAGTACTTAAGGGAAATTTTATATCTCTAAACATTTTCATTGATAAAAGAAAGAGTAGATTATTGAACTGGGAATGCAATTTTTAAAAAACCCTAGAAACCAACAAATTAAATGTTCCAATTAAACACTAAAATAGAAATCCTCTAGATCAAAGGAGAGATTATCAACATTGAAAGCAAAAGATCATTGAATTAATAAATTAATGAGAAACTTTTTTTACAAAAAAAAATAAGATAGACAAGATAATAGACAAGCCAATAGGTAACTTGCATTTGGAAAAGAAAGAAGAAAAATTAATTAGTAGTGTCAAAAATAATAAAAGTGGATTCAAAACCAACAAAGAAGAAACAAAAACAATTATTAGGAGCTATTTCACCTAAATGTATTCCAGTAAAATTGACAATGTAAACAAAATCAATGACTATTTGCAAAAATATTCATTGTTCAGATTGATTCAATAGGAAATAGAGTGTTTAAATAACCCTATCATAGAAAAAGAAATTGTAATATTTATAAATGAATTCCCAAAGGAAAAAAACTCAGCACCAGAAATGGGCAATTTGGGACTTAAAAGTATATTCCACTAAACATTTAAAGAATAATTAATTGCAATACTATATAAAGTATTTGAAAAAATGGGAAAAGAAGTGATCTTACCATACACCTTCTATGACACAAATATGCTCTCAATACTTAAACCAAGGAGAGTAAAAATAAAGAAAATGAAGTATTGATGCAAAAAAAATTTAAAGTATTTGCAAGGAGACTACAGCAATATTTTACTAATATCATACATTACCGTCAAGCTAGATTTATACTAGGAATGAAGAGCTGGCTAATATTAGGAAAACTATGAGCATAATCAAACATATCAATAACAAAAATAGAAAAATCACATGATTACATCAATTACAATCAAAGACTTAATTCCCATTCCTAAAACCTAGAAAGCATGGGGATAAATAGAACTTTCCTTAAAATGATAAGTAGTAAGCAGTGGTAAAAAGGATGGAAAGCAATACATAGTAATCATAATGGTGTAAAAATTTTCTACAGGTTTCTCTGATTCCAACAATTAATACATTTATAAAGGTCAAAGGATTTGTAAACAGGCAGTTCTCACACAAAGTAATTAAAGCTCTCTATAGTCATGTAAAAATGCTCTAAATCACTATTAATTAGAGAAATGCAAATTAAAACAACTCTGAGATACCACCCTACAGCTATTAGATTGGCTATTATTACAGAAAAAGGAAAATGACAAAACTTGGAGGGGATATGGGAAAGCTGGGACAGGAATGCATTGTTAGGGGATTTGTGAACTGAATCAGTCATTCAGGAGAGCAATTTGGACCTATGTCCAAAGGGCTATAAAGCAGTACATACCTTTTGACTCAACAATACTGTTCCTAGGTATGTATTCCAAAGAGATTAAAAAACAAAAAGGGGAAAGACCTATTCATACAAAATTATTTAAAGCAGCTCTTTTTAAGGGGGCAAAGATTTGGAAAGTGAAGGGATACCCATTAAATGGAGAATAGGTGAGCAAGTTATAGTTCATTATAGTAAGAGAATACTTTGTGAAATGACAAGCAGGAGGAGCTCAGAAAAAACCTGGAAAGACTTACACAGGCAGAAGCAGAACGAAATAAGCAGAACCAGGAGAAAATCAAATAGTGACAAGAATACTTTACAATGAAGAACTGTGAATAACAGCTATTCTTAGCAATAAGATGATTCAAAACTATCCCAAAGGACTCATGATAAAAAAAAATGCCATCTTTTTTCAGAGAAAAAGGACTGCATGTGAAGCCAGACCACAGCAAACTTTTTTCACTTTCATATTTTTTTAATTTAAGTTTCCTTCAACAAAAGGATTAGTATGGAAAAATATTTTACATGATTGCACAAGTAAAATATGTATGCTTACCATCTCAAGGAGGGGTGAGAGAGGTTGGGGAGGGAGGGAGAGAGAGAATTTGAGGTTCAATATTCTTTGGAAAATGTTGGAAACTGTTTTTACATGTAATTAAGGGGAAAATAAAACAAAATTTTAATACAAAAATGTAGTATCTATCTAAAATCATTAGCCTTTTCAAAAACATCAGGAGTAAAGTAAATATGTCCATTGTCACCATTACTATTCAATATTGTGCTAGAAATCCTAGCTGTAACAAGAAGATGACAAAAAGAATTTGAAGAAATAAGCACAGGTAAAAAGCAAACACAATTGTCATTTTTTTTGGCAGATGATATGATAGTTTTCTTAAGAGAGCACTAGAGAAAAACTTAAAATCTAATTGAAACAACCAACTTTTGCAAAGTTGCAGATAAAAAATAAACCCACAAAAATCATCAGCACAGCTATTGCTTATAAGCAAAATCCAGCAGGAAGAGATTGAAAGAGAGCATGATTTAAAATACAAAATGTATAAAATACTTGTGTATCTACCTTCCTGGACACACAGAGGAATTATATAAACACAATTACAAAACACTTTTTACACAAATAATTTTAATTTAAAATAATTTTACACAAATAATTATCTAAATAACTGGAGAAATATTAATCCTTTGTGAGTAAGTCAAGCCAATGTAATAAGAGTGACAAGATTATCTAAATTAATTATTCAGGACATGCCAATCAAACTATAGAGCTAGAAGAAATAATGACAAAATTCAACTGGAGGAACAAAAGATCAAGAATTTCAAATAAATAAAGGGGGGAAAATGGGGAGGAAGGGATCCTAGCAGTACTAGATCTCAAAGTATCCTACAAAGCCATAATCATCAAAGCAGTTTGATAGCAGGTAAGAAATAGAAATTTTGATCGGGGAAGCAGATTAAATATACAATATAGAGAAGCAAATGAGCACAATGACCTAGTGTTTTATAAACCCAAAGATCTCAGCTTTTAAGGCAAGAATCAATTATTTGATTAAAAAAAAAAATTGAGAAACTGGAAAGAAGTCTGGCATGGTATGGGACGACATCTTATATTGACTTACCAAGATAAGCTCCAAATAGATACAAGATTTAGACAAAAAGAGTAACATCATAAACAAAAATTAGAGAGCAGAGAAGAAATTACCTGTCAGATCTATGGATAAGGAAAGAATTTATGACCAAATAAGAGAGAAAGAAGTTTGCAGTATGTAAAATGAACAATTTTGACTATATAAATTTAAAATGCTTTTGCACGGACAATATCAATGCAGCTAAAATTAGAAGAAAGGCAGAAAATGGGGCAAACTCTTTGCAACAAGTTCTGATAAAGGTCTCATTTCTAAGATATATAGGGAACTGATTAAAATTTATAATTACCCCAAATAATGGTCAAAGAATATGAGTAAGCAGTGTTAAGAGGAAGAAATCTAAGCTACCAATGGCCATATTACTAATAAGTAGAGAAATTAAAATAAAAGAGTGCTGAGATGTCACATCGCTCATCAGACTGGCAAAGTTAAAAAGAAAGGGAAAAAATGACAAATGCTAGAAAGACTATTGGAAATAAGGTATATTAATACTTTGGTGAACCTGTGAATTGGTCTAATCATCATGAAAAGCAATTTGGAAGTATGCCCCCAAACCTATAAAATTGTATATACCCTTTGACTCAAAGATCTATAGGTCAAAGAGATCAAAGAAAGACAAATGATCTGTGTATACAATAATAAAGCACCTCTTTTTATGGTGGCAAAAATGTAGAAACTGAAGGGATGTTCATCAGTTAGGGAATGCCCATGGACTGCTATTGTGTTATAAGAAATGATGAATGGAATGGTTTCAGAAAAACTTGGGAAGACTTGGATGAACTAGTGCACGATTAAATGAGCAAAACCAGGAAAACAATTATAAGTAATAATAATAATATTATAAAGACAAACAGCTTTGAAAAACTTAGGAACCCTCATCAACACAATGAATGACCAACCATAATTCTGATGTTGAATGATTATTGGAGTCTCATCCAATGAAATGATAGCTCTAACTGATTCCATTTCAAGGAAACAAGCTTTATTATAAGAGAATAAAGTAACAGAGAAGCTAGTAGGGTAAGTAATTATGGTAAAATAAGAAGGTTTGGTAAGTAAAGGCAAGAGTAAGAGTAAATGTGTATGAGAAGAAGAAGAAAAAGAAGAAGGAGGAGGAGGAGGAGGAAGAGGAGGAGGAGGAGGAGGAGGAGGAGGAGGAGGAGGAGGGGGAGGGGGAGGGGGAGAAGAAGAAGAAGAAGAAGAAGAAGAAGAAGAAGAAGAAGAAGAAGAAGAAGAAGAAGAAGAAGAAGA